>NW_028234235.1:0-52853 GCF_037954235.1 Aulostomus chinensis
GCTTGATTTCAGTGAGTTTTCATCAAAATACAGGAGTTCTGCATGAGTGTTCATTTTGGCCTTCTCTCGCTGAGAAAACACTATTTGTGACCTGTGATACAAAAATGCCATAACTTTTGTTCAAAGTGAGTTTTCAGTCAAGTTTCAACCTGAAAGCATAGAAAGATGCATAACTTGAAGTTACAGCTTGATTTCAGTGAGTTTTCATCAAAATACAGGAGTTCTGCATGAAGTGTTCATTTTGGCCTTCTCTCGCTGAGAAAACGCTATTTGTGACCTGTGACAAAGAATGCCATAACTTTTGTTCAAAGTGAGTTTTCAGTCAAGTTTCAACCTGAAAGCATAGAAAGATGCATAAACTTGAAGTTACAGCTTGATTTCAGTGAGTTTTCATCAAAATACAGGAGTTCTGCATGAAGGTTTTCATTTTGGCCTTCTCTCGCTGAGAAAACACTATTTGTGACCTGTGATACAAAAATGCCATAACTTTTGTCAAAGTGAGTTTTCAGTCAAGTTTCAACCTGAAAGCATAGAAAGATGCATAAACTTGAAGTTACAGCTTGATTTCAGTGAGTTTTCATCAAAATACAGGAGTTCTGCATGAAGTGTTCATTTTGGCCTTCTCTCGCTGAGAAAACACTATTTGTGACCTGTGATACAAAAATGCCATAACTTTTTGTTCAAAGTGAGTTTTCAGTCAAGTTTCAACCTGAAAGCATAGAAAGATGCATAAACTTGAGTTACAGCTTGATTTCAGTGAGTTTTCATCAAAATACAGGAGTTCTGCATGAAGTGTTCATTTGGCCTTCTCTCGCTGAGAAAACACTATTTGTGACCTGTGATACAAAAATGCCATAACTTTTGTTCAAAGTGAGTTTTCAGTCAAGTTTCAACCTGAAAGCATAGAAAGATGCATAAACTTGAAGTACAGCTTGATTTCAGTGAGTTTTCATCAAAATACAGGAGTTCTGCATGAAGTGTTCATTTTGGCCTTCTCTCGCTGAGAAAACAGCTATTTGTGACCTGTGATACAGAAAAGCCATAACTTTTGTTCAAAGTGAGTTTTCAGTCAAGTTTCAACCTGAAAGCATAGAAAGATGCATAAACTTGAAGTTACAGCTTGATTTCAGTGAGTTTTCATCAAAATACAGGAGTTCTGCATGAAGTGTTCATTTTGGCCTTCTCTCGCTGAGAAAACACTATTTGTGACCTGTGATACAAAAATGCCATAACTTTTGTTCAAAGTGAGTTTTCAGTCAAGTTTCAACCTGAAAGCATAGAAAGATGCATAAACTTGAAGTTACAGCTTGATTTCAGTGAGTTTTCATCAAAATACAGGAGTTCTGCATGAAGTGTTCATTTTGGCCTTCTCTCGCTGAGAAAACACTATTTGTGACCTGTGATACAAAAATGCAATAACTTTTGTTCAAAGTGAGTTTTCAGTCAAGTTTCAACCTGAAAGCATAGAAAGATGCATAAACTTGAAGTTACAGCTTGATTTCAGTTAGTTTTCATCAAAATACAGGAGTTCTGCATGAAGTGTTCATTTTGGCCTTCTCTCGCTGAGAAAACGCTATTTGTGACCTGTGATACAAAAATGCCATAACTTTTGTTCAAAGTGAGTTTTCAGTCAAGTTTCAACTGAAAGCATAGAAAGATGCATAAACTTGAAGTTACAGCTTGATTTCAGTGAGTTTTCATCAAAATACAGGAGTCTGCATGAAGTGTTCATTTTGGCCTACTCTCGCTGAGAAAACACTATTTGTGACCTGTGATACAAAAATGCCTTAACTTTTGTTCAAAGTGAGTTTTCAGTCAAGTTTCAACCTGAAAGCATAGAAAGATGCATAAACTTGAAGTTACAGCTTGATTTCAGTGAGTTTTCATCAAAATACAGGAGTTCTGCATGAAGTGTTCATTTTGGCCTTTCTCTCGCTGAGAAAACACTATTTGTGACCTGTGATACAAAAATGCAATAACTTTTGTTCAAAGTGAGTTTTCAGTCAAGTTTCAACCTGAAAGCATAGAAAGATGCATAAACTTGAAGTTACAGCTTGATTTCAGTTAGTTTTCTTCAAAATACAGGAGTTCTGCATGAAGTGTTCATTTTGGCCTTCTCTCGCTGAGAAAACAGCTATTTGTGACCTTGTGATACAAAAATGCCATAACTTTTGTTCAAAGTGAGTTTTCAGTCAAGTTTCAACCTGAAAGCATAGAAAGATGCATAAACTTGAAGTTACAGCTTGATTTCAGTGAGTTTTCATCAAAATACAGGAGTTCTGCATGAAGTGTTCATTTTGGCCTACTCTCGCTGAGAAAACACTATTTGTGACCTGTGATACAAAAATGCCATAACTTTTGTTCAAAGTGAGTTTTCAGTCAAGTTTCACCTGAAAGCATAGAAAGATGCATAAACTTGAAGTTACAGCTTGATTCAGTGAGTTTTCATCAAAATACAGGAGTTCTGCATGAAGTGTTCATTTTTGGCCTTCTCTCGCTGAGAAAACGCTATTTGTGACCTGCGACACAGAACAGCCATAACTTTTGTTCAAAGTGAGTTTCAGTCAAGTTTCAACCTGAAAGCATAGAAAGATGCATAAACTTGAAGTTACAGCTTGATTTCAGTGAGTTTTCATCAAAATACAGGAGTTCTGCATGAAGTGTTCATTTTGGCCTTCTCTCGCTGAGAAAACACTATTTGTGACCTGGGACACAGAAAAGCCATAACTTTTGTTCAAAGTGAGTTTTCAGTCAAGTTTCAACCTGAAAGCATAGAAAGATGCATAAACTTGAAGTTACAGCTTGATTTCAGTGAGTTTTCATCAAAATACAGGAGTTCTGCATGAAGTGTTCATTTTGGCCTTCTCTCGCTGAGAAACACTATTTGTGACCTGTGATACAAAAATGCCATAACTTTTTTAAAAGTGAGTTTTCAGTCAAGTTTCAACCTGAAAGCATAGAAAGATGCATAAACTTGAAGTTACAGCTTGATTTCAGTGAGTTTTCATCAAAATACAGGAGTTCTGCATGAAGTGTTCATTTTGGCCTTCTCTCGCTGAGAAAACACTATTTGTGACCTGTGATACAAAAATGCCATAACTTTTGTTCAAAGTGAGTTTTCAGTCAAGTTTCAACCTGAAAGCATAGAAAGATGCATAAACTTGAAGTTACAGCTTGATTTCAGTGAGTTTTCATCAAAATACAGGAGTTCTGCATGAAGTGTTCATTTTGGCCTTCTCTCGCTGAGAAAACGCTATTTGTGACCTGTGATACAGAACAGCCATAACTTTTGTTCAAAGTGAGTTTTCAGTCAAGTTTCAACCTGAAAGCATAGAAAGATGCATAAACATGAAGTTACAGCTTGATTTCAGTGAGTTTTCATCAAATACAGGAGTTCTGCATGAAGTGTTCATTTTGGCCTTCTCTCGCTGAGAAAACCTATTTGTGACCTGCGACACAGAACAGCCATAACTTTTGTTCAAAGTGAGTTTTCAGTCAAGTTTCAACCTGAAAGCATAGAAAGATGCATAAACTTGAAGTTACAGCTTGATTTCAGTGAGTTTTCATCAAAATACAGGAGTTCTGCATGAAGTGTTCATTTTGGCCTTCTCTCGCTGAGAAAACACTATTTGTGACCTGTGATACAAAAATGCCATAACTTTTGTTCAAAGTGAGTTTTCAGTCAAGTTTCAACCTGAAAGCATAGAAAGATGCATAAACTTGAAGTTACAGCTTGATTTCAGTGAGTTTTCATCAAAATACAGGAGTTCTGCATGAAGTGTTCATTTTGGCCTTCTCTCGCTGAGAAAACGCTATTTGTGACCTGTGATACAAAAATGCCATAACTTTTGTTCAAAGTGAGTTTTCAGTCAAGTTTCAACCTGAAAGCATAGAAAGATGCATAAACTTGAAGTTACAGCTTGATTTCAGTGAGTTTTCATCAAAATACAGGAGTTCTGCATGAAGTGTTCATTTTGGCCTTCTCTCAGCTGAGAAAACACTATTTGTGACCTGCGATACAAAAATGCCATAACTTTTGTTCAAAGTGAGTTTTCAGTCAAGTTTCAACCTGAAAGCATAGAAAGATGCATAAACTTGAAGTTACAGCTTGATTTCAGTGAGTTTTCATCAAAATACAGGAGTTCTGCATGAAGTGTTCATTTTGGCCTTCTCTCGCTGAGAAAACACTATTTGTGACCTGTGATACAAAAATGCCATAACTTTTTTTAAAAGTGAGTTTTCAGTCAAGTTTCAACCTGAAAGCATAGAAAGATGCATAAACTTGAAGTTACAGCTTGATTTCAGTGAGTTTTCATCAAAATACAGGAGTTCTGCATGAAGTGTTCATTTTGGCCTTCTCTCGCTGAGAAAACACTATTTGTGACCTGTGATACAAAAATGCCATAACTTTTGTTCAAAGTGAGTTTTCAGTCAAGTTTCAACCTGAAAGCATAGAAAGATGCATAAACTTGAAGTTACAGCTTGATTTCAGTGAGGTTTTCATCAAAATACAGGAGTTCTGCATGAAGTGTCATTTTGGCCTTCTCTCGCTGAGAAAACAGCTATTTGTGACCTGTGATACAAAAATGCCATAACTTTTGTTCAAAGTGAGTTTTCAGTCAAGTTTCAACCTGAAAGCATAGAAAGATGCATAAACTTGAAGTTACAGCTTGATTTCAGTGAGTTTTCATCAAATACAGGAGTTCTGCATGAAGTGTTCATTTTGGCCTTCTCTCGCTGAGAAAACACTATTTGTGACCTGTGATACAAAAAATGCCATAACTTTTGTTCAAAGTGAGTTTTCAGTCAAGTTTCAACCTGAAAGCATAGAAAGATGCATAAACTTGAAGTTACAGCTTGATTTCAGTGAGTTTTCATCAAAATACAGGAGTTCTGCATGAAGTGTTCATTTTGGCCTTCTCTCGCTGAGAAAACACTATTTGTGACCTTGTGATACAAAAATGCCATAACTTTTGTTCAAAGTGAGTTTTCAGTCAAGTTTCAACCTGAAAGCATAGAAAGATGCATAAACTTGAAGTTACAGCTTGATTTCAGTGAGTTTTCATCAAAATACAGGATTTCTGCATGAAGTGTTCATTTTGGCCTTCTCTCGCTGAGAAAACACTATTTGTGACCTGTGATACAAAAATGCCAAAACTTTTGTTCAAAGTGAGTTTTCAGTCAAGTTTCAACCTGAAAGCATAGAAAGATGCATAAACTTGAAGTTACAGCTTGATTTCAGTGAGTTTTCATCAAAATACAGGAGTCTGCATGAAGTGTTCATTTTGGCCTTCTCTCGCTGAGAAAACAGCTATTTGTGACCTGTGATACAAAATGCCATAACTTTTGTTCAAAGTGAGTTTTCAGTCAAGTTTCAACCTGAAAGCATAGAAAGATGCATAAACTTGAAGTTACAGCTTGATTTCAGTGAGTTTTCATCAAAATACAGGAGTTCTGCATGAAGTGTTCATTTGGCCTTCTCTCGCTGAGAAAACACTATTTGTGACCTGTGATACAAAAATGCCATAACTTTTGTTCAAAGTGAGTTTTCAGTCAAGTTTCAACCTGAAAGCATAGAAAGATGCATAAACTTGAAGTTACAGCTTGATTTCAGTGAGTTTTCATCAAAATACAGGAGTTCTGCATGAAGTGTTCATTTTGGCCTACTCTCGCTGAGAAAACACTATTTGTGACCTGTGATACAAAAATGCCATAACTTTTGTTCAAAGTGAGTTTTCAGTCAAGTTTCAACCTGAAAGCATAGAAAGATGCATAAACTTGGAGTTACAGCTTGATTTCAGTGAGTTTTCATCAAAATACAGGAGTTCTGCATGAAGTGTTCATTTTGGCCTTCTCTCGCTGAGAAAACGCTATTTGTGACCTGCGACACAGAACAGCCATAACTTTTGTTCAAAGTGAGTTTTCAGTCAAGTTTCAACCTGAAAGCATAGAAAGATGCATAAACTTGAAGTTACAGCTTGATTTCAGTGAGTTTTCATCAAAATACAGGAGTTCTGCATGAAGTGTTCATTTTGGCCTTCTCTCGCTGAGAAAACACTATTTGTGACCTGTGATACAAAAATGCCATAACTTTTGTTCAAAGTGAGTTTTCAGTCAAGTTTCAACCTGAAAGCATAGAAAGATGCATAAACTTGAAGTTACAGCTTGATTTCAGTGAGTTTTCTTCAAAATACAGGAGTTCTGCATGAAGTGTTCATTTTGGCCTTCTCTCGCTGAGAAAACGCTATTTGTGACCTGTGATACAAAAATGCCATAACTTTTGTTCAAAGTGAGTTTTCAGTCAAGTTTCAACCTGAAAGCATAGAAAGATGCATAAACTTGAAGTTACAGCTTGATTTCAGTGAGTTTTCATCAAAATACAGGAGTTCTGCATGAGGTGTTCATTTTGGCCTACTCTCGCTGAGAAAACACTATTTGTGACCTGTGATACAAAAATGCCATAACTTTTGTTAAAAGTGAGTTTTCAGTCAAGTTTCAACCTGAAAGCATAGAAAGATGCATAAACTTGAAGTTACAGCTTGATTTCAGTGAGTTTTCATCAAAATACAGGAGTTCTGCATGAAGTGTTCATTTTGGCCTTCTCTCGCTGAGAAAACACTATTTGTGACCTGTGATACAAAAATGCCATAACTTTTGTTCAAAGTGAGTTTTCAGTCAAGTTTCAACCTGAAAGCATAGAAAGATGCATAAACTTGAAGTTACAGCTTGATTTCAGTGAGTTTTCATCAAAATACAGGAGTTCTGCATGAAGTGTTCATTTTGGCCTTCTCTCGCTGAGAAAACACTATTTGTGACCTGTGATACAAAAATGCCATAACTTTTTTAAAAGTGAGTTTTCAGTCAAGTTTCAACCTGAAAGCATAGAAAGATGCATAAACTTGAAGTTACAGCTTGATTTCAGTGAGTTTTCTTCAAAATACAGGAGTTCTGCATGAAGTGTTCATCTTGGCCTTCTCTCGCTGAGAAAACACTATTTGTGACCTGTGATACAAAATGCCATAACTTTTGTTCAAAGTGAGTTTTCAGTCAAGTTTCAACCTGAAAGCATAGAAAGATGCATAAACTTGAAGTTACAGCTTGATTTCAGTGAGTTTTCATCAAAATACAGGAGTTCTGCATGAAGTGTTCATTTTGGCCTACTCTCGCTGAGAAAACACTATTTGTGACCTGTGATACAAAAATGCCATAACTTTTGTTCAAAGTGAGTTTTCAGTCAAGTTTCAACCTGAAAGCATAGAAAGATGCATAAACTTGAAGTTACAGCTTGATTTCAGTGAGTTTTCATCAAAATACAGGAGTTCTGCATGAAGTGTTCATTTTGGCCTTCTCTCGCTGAGAAAACGCTATTTGTGACCTGCGACACAGAACAGCCATAACTTTTGTTCAAAGTGAGTTTTCAGTCAAGTTTCAACCTGAAAGCATAGAAAGATGCATAAACTTGAAGTTACACCTTGATTTCAGTGAGTTTTCATCAAAATACAGGAGTTCTGCATGAAGTGTTTCATTTTGGCCTTCTCTCGCTGAGAAAACACTATTTGTGACCTGTGATACAAAAATGCCATAACTTTTGTTCAAAGTGAGTTTTTCAGTTAAGTTTCAACCTGAAAGCATAGAAAGATGCATAACTTGAAGTTACAGCTTGATTTCAGTGGGTTTTCATCAAAATACAGGAGTTCTGCATGAAGTGTTCATTTTGGCCTTCTCTCGCTGAGAAAACGCTATTTGTGACCTGTGATACAAAAATGCCATAACTTTTGTTCAAAGTGAGTTTTCAGTCAAGTTTCAACCTGAAAGCATAGAAAGATGCATAAACTTGAAGTTACAGCTTGATTTCAGTGAGTTTTCATCAAAATACAGGAGTTCTGCATGAAGTGTTCATTTTGGCCTTCTCTCGCTGAGAAAACACTATTTGTGACCTGTGATACAAAAAATGCCATAACTTTTGTTCAAAGTGAGTTTTCAGTCAAGTTTCAACCTGAAAGCATAGAAAGATGCATAAACTTGAAGTTACAGCTTGATTTCAGTGAGTTTTCATCAAAATACAGGAGTTCTGCATGAAGTGTTCATTTTGGCCTTCTCTCGCTGAGAAAACACTATTTGTGACCTGTGATACAAAAATGCCATAACTTTTGTTCAAAGTGAGTTTTCAGTTAAGTTTCAACCTGAAAGCATAGAAAGATGCATAAACTTGAAGTTACAGCTTGATTTCAGTGGGTTTTCATCAAAATACAGGAGTTCTGCATGAAGTGTTCATTTTGGCCTTCTCTCGCTGAGAAAACGCTATTTGTGACCTGTGATACAAAAATGCCATAACTTTTGTTCAAAGTGAGTTTTCAGTCAAGTTTCAACCTGAAAGCATAGAAAGATGCATAAACTTGAAGTTACAGCTTGATTTCAGTGAGTTTTCATCAAAATACAGGAGTTCTGCATGAAGTGTTCATTTTGGCCTTCTCTCGCTGAGAAAACACTATTTGTGACCTGTGATACAAAAATGCCATAACTTTTGTTCAAAGTGAGTTTTCAGTCAAGTTTCAACCTGAAAGCATAGAAAGATGCATCAACTTGAAGTTACAGCTTGATTTCAGTGAGTTTTCATCAAAATACAGGAGTTCTGCATGAAGTGTTCATTTTGGCCTTCTCTCGCTGAGAAAACACTATTTGTGACCTGTGATACAAAAATGCCATAACTTTTGTTCAAAGTGAGTTTTCAGTCAAGTTTCAACCTGAAAGCATAGAAAGATGCATAAACTTGAAGTTACAGCTTGATTTCAGTGAGTTTTCATCAAAATACAGGAGTCTGCATGAAGTGTTCATTTTGGCCTTCTCTCGCTGAGAAAACACTATTTGTGACCTGTGATACAAAAATGCCATAACTTTTGTTCAAAGTGAGTTTTCAGTCACATTTCAACCTGAAAGCATAGAAAGATGCATAAACTTGAAGTTACAGCTTGATTTCAGTGAGTTTTCATCAAAATACAGGAGTTCTGCATGAAGTGTTCATTTTGGCCTTCTCTCGCTGAGAAAACGCTATTTGTGACCTGCGACACAGAACAGCCATAACTTTTGTTCAAAGTGAGTTTTCAGTCAAGTTTCAACCTGAAAGCATAGAAGATGCATAAACTTGAAGTTACAGCTTGATTTCAGTGAGTTTTCATCAAAATACAGGAGTTCTGCATGAAGTGTTCATTTTGGCCTTCTCTCGCTGAGAAAACACTATTTGTGACCTGTGATACAAAAATGCAATAACTTTTGTTCAAAGTGAGTTTTCAGTCAAGTTTCAACCTGAAAGCATAGAAAGATGCATAAACTTGAAGTTACAGCTTGATTTCAGTGAGTTTTCTTCAAAATACAGGAGTTCTGCATGAAGTGTTCATTTTGGCCTTCTCTCGCTGAGAAAACGCTATTTGTGACCTGTGATACAAAAATGCCATAACTTTTGTTCAAAGTGAGTTTTCAGTCAAGTTTCAACCTGAAAGCATAGAAAGATGCATAAACTTGAAGTTACAGCTTGATTTCAGTGAGTTTTCATCAAAATACAGGAGTTCTGCATGAGGTGTTCATTTTGGCCTACTCTCGCTGAGAAAACACTATTTGTGACCTGTGATACAAAAATGCCATAACTTTTGTTAAAAGTGAGTTTTCAGTCAAGTTTCAACCTGAAAGCATAGAAAGATGCATAAACTTGAAGTTACAGCTTGATTTCAGTGAGTTTTCATCAAAATACAGGAGTTCTGCATGAAGTGTTCATTTTGGCCTTCTCTCGCTGAGAAAACACTATTTGTGACCTGTGATACAAAAATGCCATAACTTTTGTTCAAAGTGAGTTTTCAGTCAAGTTTCAACCTGAAAGCATAGAAAGATGCATAAACTTGAAGTTACAGCTTGATTTCAGTGAGTTTTCATCAAAATACAGGAGTTCTGCATGAAGTGTTCATTTTGGCCTTCTCTCGCTGAGAAAACACTATTTGTGACCTGTGATACAAAAATGCCATAACTTTTTTTAAAAGTGAGTTTTCAGTCAAGTTTCAACCTGAAAGCATAGAAAGATGCATAAATTTGAAGTTACAGCTTGATTTCAGTGAGTTTTCTTCAAAATACAGGAGTTCTGCATGAAGTGTTCATCTTGGCCTTCTCTCGCTGAGAAAACACTATTTGTGACCTGTGATACAAAAATGCCATAACTTTTGTTCAAAGTGAGTTTTCAGTCAAGTTTCAACCTGAAAGCATAGAAAGATGCATAAACTTGAAGTTACAGCTTGATTTCAGTGAGTTTTCATCAAAATACAGGAGTTCTGCATGAAGTGTTCATTTTGGCCTACTCTCGCTGAGAAAACACTATTTGTGACCTGTGATACAAAAATGCCATAACTTTTGTTCAAAGTGAGTTTTCAGTCAAGTTTCAACCTGAAAGCATAGAAAGATGCATAAACTTGAAGTTACAGCTTGATTTCAGTGAGTTTTCATCAAAATACAGGAGTTCTGCATGAAGTGTTCATTTTGGCCTTCTCTCGCTGAGAAAACGCTATTTGTGACCTGCGACACAGAACAGCCATAACTTTTGTTCAAAGTGAGTTTTCAGTCAAGTTTGAACCTGAAAGCATAGAAAGATGCATAAACTTGAAGTTACAGCTTGATTTCAGTGAGTTTTCATCAAAATACAGGAGTTCTGCATGAAGTGTTCATTTTGGCCTTCTCTCGCTGAGAAAACACTATTTGTGACCTGTGATACAAAAATGCAATAACTTTTGTTCAAAGTGAGTTTTCAGTCAAGTTTCAACCTGAAAGCATAGAAAGATGCATAAACTTGAAGTTACAGCTTGATTTCAGTGAGTTTTCTTCAAAATACAGGAGTTCTGCATGAAGTGTTCATTTTGGCCTTCTCTCGCTGAGAAAACGCTATTTGTGACCTGTGATACAAAAATGCCATAACTTTTGTTCAAAGTGAGTTTTCAGTCAAGTTTCAACCTGAAAGCATAGAAAGATGCATAAACTTGAAGTTACAGCTTGATTTCAGTGAGTTTTCATCAAAATACAGGAGTTCTGCATGAAGTGTTCATTTTGGCCTACTCTCGCTGAGAAAACACTATTTGTGACCTGTGATACAAAAATGCCATAACTTTTGTTAAAAGTGAGTTTTCAGTCAAGTTTCAACCTGAAAGCATAGAAAGATGCATAAACTTGAAGTTACAGCTTGATTTCAGTGAGTTTTCATCAAAATACAGGAGTTCTGCATGAAGTGTTCATTTTGGCCTTCTCTCGCTGAGAAAACACTATTTGTGACCTGTGATACAAAAATGCCATAACTTTTTTTAAAAGTGAGTTTTCAGTCAAGTTTCAACCTGAAAGCATAGAAAGATGCATAAACTTGAAGTTACACCTTGATTTCAGTGAGTTTTCATCAAAATACAGGAGTTCTGCATGAAGTGTTCATTTTGGCCTTCTCTCGCTGAGAAAACACTATTTGTGACCTGTGATACAAAAATGCCATAACTTTTGTTCAAAGTGAGTTTTCAGTTAAGTTTCAACCTGAAAGCATAGAAAGATGCATAAACTTGAAGTTACAGCTTGATTTCAGTGGGTTTTCATCAAATACAGGAGTTCTGCATGAAGTGTTCATTTTGGCCTTCTCTCGCTGAGAAAACGCTATTTGTGACCTGTGATACAAAAATGCCATAACTTTTGTTCAAAGTGAGTTTTCAGTCAAGTTTCAACCTGAAAGCATAGAAAGATGCATAAACTTGAAGTTACAGCTTGATTTCAGTGAGTTTTCATCAAAATACAGGAGTTCTGCATGAAGTGTTCATTTTGGCCTTCTCTCGCTGAGAAAACACTATTTGTGACCTGTGATACAAAAATGCCATAACTTTTGTTCAAAGTGAGTTTTCAGTCAAGTTTCAACCTGAAAGCATAGAAAGATGCATAAACTTGAAGTTACAGCTTGATTTCAGTGAGTTTTTCATCAAAATACAGGATTTCTGCATGAAGTGTTCATTTTGGCCTTCTCTCGCTGAGAAAACACTATTTGTGACCTGTGATACAAAAATGCCAAAACTTTGGTTCAAAGTGAGTTTTCAGTCAAGTTTCAACCTGAAAGCATAGAAAGATGCATAAACTTGAAGTTACAGCTTGATTTCAGTGAGTTTTCTTCAAAATACAGGAGTTCTGCATGAAGTGTTCATTTTGCCTTCTCTCGCTGAGAAAACACTATTTGTGACCTGTGATAGAAAAATGCCATAACTTTTTTTCAAAGTGAGTTTTCAGTCAAGTTTCAACCTGAAAGCATAGAAAGATGCATAAACTTGAAATTACAGCTTGATTTCAGTGAGTTTTTCATCAAAATACAGGAGTTCTGCATGAAGTGTTCATTTTGGCCTTCTCTCGCTGAGAAAACACTATTTGTGACCTGTGATACAAAAATGCAATAACTTTTGTTCAAAGTGAGTTTTCAGTCAAGTTTCAACCTGAAAGCATAGAAAGATGCATAAACTTGAAGTTACAGCTTGATTTCAGTGAGTTTTCTTCAAAATACAGGAGTTCTGCATGAAGTGTTCATTTTGGCCTTCTCTCGCTGAGAAAACGCTATTTGTGACCTGTGATACAAAATGCCATAACTTTTGTTCAAAGTGAGTTTTCAGTCAAGTTCAACCTGAAAGCATAGAAAGATGCATAAACTTGAAGTTACAGCTTGATTTCAGTGAGTTTTCATCAAAATACAGGAGTTCTGCATGAAGTGTTCATTTTGGCGTACTCTCGCTGAGAAAACACTATTTGTGACCTGTGATACAAAAATGCCATAACTTTTGTTCAAAGTGAGTTTTCAGTCAAGTTTCAACCTGAAAGCATAGAAAGATGCATAAACTTGAAGTTACAGCTTGATTTCAGTGAGTTTTCATCAAAATACAGGAGTTCTGCATGAAGTGTTCATTTGGCCTTCTCTCGCTGAGAAAACACTATTTGTGACCTGTGATACAAAAATGCCATAACTTTTTTCAAAGTGAGTTTTCAGTCAAGTTTCAACCTGAAAGCATAGAAAGATGCATAAACTTGAAGTAACAGCTTGATTTCAGTGAGTTTTCATCGAAATACAGGAGTTCTGCATGAAGTGTTCATTTTGGCCTTCTCTCGCTGAGAAAACACTATTTGTGACCTGCGACACAGAACAGCCATAACTTTTGTTCAAAGTGAGTTTTCAGTCAAGTTTCCACCTGAAAGCATAGAAAGATGCATAAACTTGAAGTTACAGCTTGATTTCAGTGGGTTTTCATCAAAATACAGGAGTTCTGCATGAAGTGTTCATTTTGGCCTTCTCTCGCTGAGAAAACGCTATTTGTGACCTGTGATACAAAAATGCCATAACTTTTGTTCAAAGTGAGTTTTCAGTCAAGTTTCAACCTGAAAGCATAGAAAGATGCATAAACTTGAAGTTACAGCTTGATTTCAGTGAGTTTTCATCAAAATACAGGAGTTCTGCATGAAGTGTTCATTTTGGCCTTCTCTCGCTGAGAAAACACTATTTGTGACCTGTGATACAAAAATGCCATAACTTTTGTTCAAAGTGAGTTTTCAGTCAAGTTTCAACCTGAAAGCATAGAAAGATGCATAAACTTGAAGTTACAGCTTGATTTCAGTGAGTTTTCATCAAAATACAGGAGTTCTGCATGAAGTGTTCATTTTGGCCTTATCTCGCTGAGAAAACACTATTTGTGACCTGTGATACAAAAATGCCATAACTTTTGTTCAAAGTGAGTTTTCAGTCAAGTTTCAACCTGAAAGCATAGAAAGATGCATAAACTTGAAGTTACAGCTTGATTATAGTGAGTTTTCATCAAAATACAGGAGTTCTGCATGAAGTGTTCATTTTGGCCTTCTCTCGCTGAGAAAACACTATTTGTGACCTGTGATACAAAAATGCCATAACTTTTGTTCAAAGTGAGTTTTCAGTCAAGTTTCAACCTGAAAGCATCGAAAGCTGCATAAACTTGAAGTTACAGCTTGATTTCAGTGAGTTTTCATCAAAATACAGGAGTTCTGCATGAAGTGTTCATTTTGGCCTTCTCTCGCTGAGAAAACGCTATTTGTGACCTGCGACACAGAACAGCCATAACTTTTGTTCAAAGTGAGTTTTCAGTCAAGTTTCAACCTGAAAGCATAGAAAGATGCATAAACTTGAAGTTACAGCTTGATTTCAGTGAGTTTTCATCAAAATACAGGAGTTCTGCATGAAGTGTTCATTTTGGCCTTCTCTCGCTGAGAAAACACTATTTGTGACCTGTGATACAAAAATGCCATAACTTTTGTTCAAAGTGAGTTTTCAGTCAAGTTTCAACCTGAAGCATAGAAAGATGCATAAACTTGAAGTTACAGCTTGATTTCAGTGAGTTTTCATCAAAATACAGGAGTTCTGCATGAAGTGTTCATTTTGGCCTTCTCTCGCTGAGAAAACACTATTTGTGACCTGTGATACAAAAATGCCATAACTTTTGTTCAAAGTGAGTTTTCAGTCAAGTTTCAACCTGAAAGCATAGAAAGATGCATAAACTTGAAGTTACAGCTTGATTTCAGTGAGTTTTCATCAAAATACAGGAGTTCTGCATGAAGTGTTCATTTTGGCCTTCTCTCGCTGAGAAAACACTATTTGTGACCTGTGATACAAAAATGCCATAACTTTTTTTCAAAGTGAGTTTTCAGTCAAGTTTCAACCTGAAAGCATAGAAAGATGCATAAACTTGAAGTAACAGCTTGATTTCAGTGAGTTTTCATCGAAATACAGGAGTTCTGCATGAAGTGTTCATTTTGGCCTTATCTCGCTGAGAAAACACTATTTGTGACCTGTGATACAAAAATGCCATAACTTTTGTTCAAAGTGAGTTTTCAGTCAAGTTTCAACCTGAAAGCATAGAAAGATGCATAAACTTGAAGTTACAGCTTGATTATAGTGAGTTTTCATCAAAATACAGGAGTTCTGCATGAAGTGTTCATTTTGGCCTTCTCTCGCTGAGAAAACACTATTTGTGACCTGTGATACAAAAATGCCATAACTTTTGTTCAAAGTGAGTTTTCAGTCAAGTTTCAACCTGAAAGCATCGAAAGCTGCATAAACTTGAAGTTACAGCTTGATTTCAGTGAGTTTTCATCAAAATACAGGAGTTCTGCATGAAGTGTTCATTTTGGCCTTCTCTCGCTGAGAAAACGCTATTTGTGACCTGCGACACAGAACAGCCATAACTTTTGTTCAAAGTGAGTTTTCAGTCAAGTTTCAACCTGAAAGCATAGAAAGATGCATAAACTTGAAGTTACAGCTTGATTTCAGTGAGTTTTCATCAAAATACAGGAGTTCTGCATGAAGTGTTCATTTTGGCCTTCTCTCGCTGAGAAAACACTATTTGTGACCTGTGATACAAAAATGCCATAACTTTTGTTCAAAGTGAGTTTTCAGTCAAGTTTCAACCTGAAAGCATAGAAAGATGCATAAACTTGAAGTTACAGCTTGATTTCAGTGAGTTTTCATCAAAATACAGGAGTTCTGCATGAAGTGTTCATTTTGGCCTTCTCTCGCTGAGAAAACACTATTTGTGACCTGTGATACAAAAATGCCATAACTTTTGTTCAAAGTGAGTTTTCAGTCAAGTTTCAACCTGAAAGCATAGAAAGATGCATAAACTTGAAGTTACAGCTTGATTTCAGTGAGTTTTCTTCAAAATACAGGAGTTCTGCATGAAGTGTTCATTTTGGCCTTCTCTCGCTGAGAAAACACTATTTGTGACCTGCGACACAGAACAGCCATAACTTTTGTTCAAAGTGAGTTTTCAGTCAAGTTTCAACCTGAAAGCATAGAAAGATGCATAAACTTGAAGTTACAGATTGATTTCAGTGAGTTTTCATCAAAATACAGGAGTTCTGCATGAAGTGTTCATTTTGGCCTTCTCTCGCTGAGAAAACACTATTTGTGACCTGTGATACAAAAATGCCATAACTTTTCTTAAAAGTGAGTTTTCAGTCAAGTTTCAACCTGAAAGCATAGAAAGATGCATAAACTTGAAGTTACAGCTTGATTTCAGTGAGTTTTCATCAAAATACAGGAGTTCTGCATGAAGTGTTCATTTTGGCCTTCTCTCGCTGAGAAAACACTATTTGTGACCTGTGATACAAAAATGCAATAACTTTTGTTCAAAGTGAGTTTTCAGTCAAGTTTCAACCTGAAAGCATAGAAAGATGCATAAACTTGAAGTTACAGCTTGATTTCAGTTAGTTTTCTTCAAAATACAGGAGTTCTGCATGAAGTGTTCATTTTGGCCTTCTCTCGCTGAGAAAACGCTATTTGTGACCTGTGATACAAAAATGCCATAACTTTTGTTCAAAGTGAGTTTTCAGTCAAGTTTCAACCTGAAAGCATAGAAAGATGCATAAACTTGAAGTTACAGCTTGATTTCAGTGAGTTTTCATCAAAATACAGGATTTCTGCATGAAGTGTTCATTTTGGCCTACTCTCGCTGAGAAAACACTATTTGTGACCTGTGATACAAAAATGCCTTAACTTTTGTTCAAAGTGAGTTTTCAGTCAAGTTTCAACCTGAAAGCATAGAAAGATGCATAAACTTGAAGTTACAGCTTGATTTCAGTGAGTTTTCATCAAAATACAGGAGTTCTGCATGAAGTGTTCATTTTGGCCTTCTCTCGCTGAGAAAACACTATTTGTGACCTGTGATACAAAAATGCCATAACTTTTGTTCAAAGTGAGTTTTCAGTCAAGTTTCAACCTGAAAGCATAGAAAGATGCATAAACTCTAAGTTACAGCTTGATTTCAGTGAGTTTTCATCAAAATACAGGAGTTCTGCATGAAGTGTTCATTTTGGCCTTCTCTCGCTGAGAAAACGCTATTTGTGACCTGCGACACAGAACAGCCATAACTTTTGTTCAAAGTGAGTTTTCAGTCAAGTTTCAACCTGAAAGCATAGAAAGATGCATAAACTTGAAGTTACAGCTTGATTTCAGTGAGTTTTCATCAAAATACAGGAGTTCTGCATGAAGTGTTCATTTTGGCCTTCTCTCGCTGAGAAAACACTATTTGTGACCTGTGATACAAAAATGCAATAACTTTTGTTCAAAGTGAGTTTTCAGTCAAGTTTCAACCTGAAAGCATAGAAAGATGCATAAACTTGAAGTTACAGCTTGATTTCAGTGAGTTTTCTTCAAAATACAGGAGTTCTGCATGAAGTGTTCATTTTGGCCTTCTCTCGCTGAGAAAACGCTATTTGTGACTTGTGATACAAAAATGCCATAACTTTTGTTCAAAGTGAGTTTTCAGTCAAGTTTCAACCTGAAAGCATAGAAAGATGCATAAACTTGAAGTTACAGCTTGATTTCAGTGAGTTTTCATCAAAATACAGGAGTTCTGCATGAAGTGTTCATTTTGGCCTACTCTCGCTGAGAAAACACTATTTGTGACCTGTGATACAAAAATGCCATAACTTTTGTTCAAAGTGAGTTTTCAGTCAAGTTTCAACCTGAAAGCATAGAAAGATGCATCAACTTGAAGTTACAGCTTGATTTCAGTGAGTTTTCATCAAAATACAGGAGTTCTGCATGAAGTGTTCATTTTGGCCTTCTCTCGCTGAGAAAACACTATTTGTGACCTGTGATACAAAAATGCCATAACTTTTGTTCAAAGTGAGTTTTTAGTCAAGTTTCAACCTGAAAGCATAGAAAGATGCATAAACTTGAAGTTACAGCTTGATTTCAGTGAGTTTTCATCAAAATACAGGAGTTCTGCATGAAGTGTTCATTTTGGCCTTCTCTCGCTGAGAAAACACTATTTGTGACCTGTGATACAAAAATGCCTTAACTTTTGTTCAAAGTGAGTTTTCAGTCAAGTTTCAACCTGAAAGCATAGAAAGATGCATAAACTTTAAGTTACACCTTGATTTCAGTGAGTTTTCATCAAAATACAGGAGTTCTGCATGAAGTGTTCATTTTGGCCTTCTCTCGCTGAGAAAACACTATTTGTGACCTGTGATACAAAAATGCCATAACTTTTGTTCAAAGTGAGTTTTCAGTCAAGTTTCAACCTGAAAGCATAGAAAGATGCATAAACTTGAAGTTACAGCTTGATTTCAGTGAGTTTTCATCAAAATACAGGAGTTCTGCATGAAGTGTTCATTTTGGCCTTCTCTCGCTGAGAAAACACTATTTGTGACCTGTGATACAAAAATGCCATAACTTTTTTTAAAAGTGAGTTTTCAGTCAAGTTTCAACCTGAAAGCATAGAAAGATGCATAAACTTGAAGTTACAGCTTGATTTCAGTGAGTTTTCATCGAAATACAGGAGTTCTGCATGAAGTGTTCATTTTGGCCTTCTCTCGCTGAGAAAACACTATTTGTGACCTGCGACACAGAACAGCCATAACTTTTGTTCAAAGTGAGTTTTCAGTCAAGTTTCCACCTGAAAGCATAGAAAGATGCATAAACTTGAAGTTACAGCTTGATTTCAGTGGGTTTTCATCAAAATACAGGAGTTCTGCATGAAGTGTTCATTTTGGCCTTCTCTCGCTGAGAAAACGCTATTTGTGACCTGTGATACAAAAATGCCATAACTTTTGTTCAAAGTGAATTTCAGTCAAGTTTCAACCTGAAAGAATAGAAAGATGCATAAACTTGAAGTTACAGCTTGATTTCAGTGAGTTTTCATCAAAATACAGGAGTTCTGCATGAAGTGTTCATTTTGGCCTTCTCTCGCTGAGAAAACACTATTTGTGACCTGTGATACAAAAATGCCATAACTTTTCTTAAAAGTGAGTTTTCAGTCAAGTTTCAACCTGAAAGCATAGAAAGATGCATAAACTTGAAGTTACAGCTTGATTTCAGTGAGTTTTCATCAAAATACAGGAGTTCTGCATGAAGTGGTCATTTTGGCCTTCTCTCGCTGAGAAAACACTATTTGTGACCTGTGATACAAAAATGCCATAACTTTTGTTCAAAGTGAGTTTTCAGTCAAGTTTCAACCTGAAAGCATAGAAAGATGCATAAACTTGAAGTTACAGCTTGATTATAGTGAGTTTTCATCAAAATACAGGAGTTCTGCATGAAGTGTTCATTTTGGCCTTCTCTCGCTGAGAAAACGCTATTTGTGACCTGTGATACAAAAATGCCATAACTTTTGTTCAAAGTGAGTTTTCAGTCAAGTTTCAACCTGAAAGCATCGAAAGCTGCATAAACTTGAAGTTACAGCTTGATTTCAGTGAGTTTTCATCAAAATACAGGAGTTCTGCATGAAGTGTTCATTTTGGCCTTCTCTCGCTGAGAAAACACTATTTGTGACCTGTGATACAAAAATGCCATAACTTTTGTTCAAAGTGAGTTTTCAGTCAAGTTTCAACCTGAAAGCATAGAAAGATGCATAAACTTGAAGTTACAGCTTGATTTCAGTGAGTTTTCATCAAAATACAGGAGTTCTGCATGAAGTGTTCATTTTGGCCTTCTCTCGCTGAGAAAACACTATTTGTGACCTGTGATACAAAAATGCCATAACTTTTGTTCAAAGTGAGTTTTCAGTCAAGTTTCAACCTGAAAGCATAGAAAGATGCATAAACTTGAAGTTACAGCTTGATTTCAGTGAGTTTTCATCAAAATACAGGAGTTCTGCATGAAGTGTTCATTTTGGCCTTCTCTCGCTGAGAAAACACTATTTGTGACTTGCGACACAGAACAGCCATAACTTTTGTTCAAAGTGAGTTTTCAGTCAAGTTTCAACCTGAAAGCATAGAAAGATGCATAAACTTGAAGTTACAGATTGATTTCAGTGAGTTTTCATCAAAATACAGGAGTTCTGCATGAAGTGTTCATTTTGGCCTTCTCTCGCTGAGAAAACACTATTTGTGACCTGTGATACAAAAATGCCATAACTTTTCTTAAAAGTGAGTTTTCAGTCAAGTTTCAACCTGAAAGCATAGAAAGATGCATAAACTTGAAGTTACAGCTTGATTTCAGTGAGTTTTCATCAAAATACAGGAGTTCTGCATGAAGTGTTCATTTTGGCCTTCTCTCGCTGAGAAAACACTATTTGTGACCTGTGATACAAAAATGCAATAACTTTTGTTCAAAGTGAGTTTTCAGTCAAGTTTCAACCTGAAAGCATAGAAAGATGCATAAACTTGAAGTTACAGCTTGATTTCAGTGAGTTTTCATCAAAATACAGGAGTTCTGCATGAAGTGTTCATTTTGGCCTACTCTCGCTGAGAAAACACTATTTGTGACCTGTGATACAAAAATGCCATAACTTTTGTTCAAAGTGAGTTTTCAGTCAAGTTTCAACCTGAAAGCATAGAAAGATGCATAAACTTGAAGTTACAGCTTGATTTTGTGAGTTTTCATCAAAATACAGGAGTTCTGCATGAAGTGTTCATTTTGGCCTTCTCTCGCTGAGAAAACGCTATTTGTGACCTGCGACACAGAACAGCCATAACTTTTGTTCAAAGTGAGTTTTCAGTCAAGTTTCAACCTGAAAGCATAGAAAGATGCATAAACTTGAAGTTACAGCTTGATTTCAGTGAGTTTTCATCAAAATACAGGAGTTCTGCATGAAGTGTTCATTTTGGCCTTCTCTCGCTGAGAAAACACTATTTGTGACCTGTGATACAAAAATGCAATAACTTTTGTTCAAAGTGAGTTTTCAGTCAAGTTTCAACCTGAAAGCATAGAAAGATGCATAAACTTGAAGTTACAGCTTGATTTCAGTGAGTTTTCTTCAAAATACAGGAGTTCTGCATGAAGTGTTCATTTTGGCCTTCTCTCGCTGAGAAAACGCTATTTGTGACCTGTGATACAAAAATGCCATAACTTTTGTTCAAAGTGAGTTTTCAGTCAAGTTTCAACCTGAAAGCATAGAAAGATGCATAAACTTGAAGTTACAGCTTGATTTCAGTGGGTTTTCATCAAAATACAGGAGTTCTGCATGAAGTGTTCATTTTGGCCTTCTCTCGCTGAGAAAACGCTACTTGTGACCTGTGATACAAAAATGCCATAACTTTTGTTCAAAGTGAGTTTTCAGTCAAGTTTCAACCTGAAAGCATAGAAAGATGCATAAACTTGAAGTTACAGCTTGATTTCAGTGAGTTTTCATCAAAATACAGGAGTTCTGCATGAAGTGTTCATTTTGGCCTTCTCTCGCTGAGAAAACACTATTTGTGACCTGTGATACAAAAATGCCATAACTTTTGTTCAAAGTGAGTTTTCAGTCAAGTTTCAACCTGAAAGCATAGAAAGATGCATCAACTTGAAGTTACAGCTTGATTTCAGTGAGTTTTCATCAAAATACAGGAGTTCTGCATGAAGTGTTCATTTTGGCCTTCTCTCGCTGAGAAAACACTTTTTGTGACCTGTGATACAAAAATGCCATAACTTTTGTTCAAAGTGAGTTTTTAGTCAAGTTTCAACCTGAAAGCATAGAAAGATGCATAAACTTGAAGTTACAGCTTGATTTCAGTGAGTTTTCATCAAAATACAGGAGTTCTGCATGAAGTGTTCATTTTGGCCTTCTCTCGCTGAGAAAACACTATTTGTGACCTGTGATACAAAAATGCCATAACTTTTTTTAAAAGTGAGTTTTCAGTCAAGTTTCAACCTGAAAGCATAGAAAGATGCATAAACTTGAAGTTACACCTTGATTTCAGTGAGTTTTCATCAAAATACAGGAGTTCTGCATGAAGTGTTCATTTTGGCCTTCTCTCGCTGAGAAAACACTATTTGTGACCTGTGATACAAAAATGCCATAACTTTTGTTCAAAGTGAGTTTTCAGTCAAGTTTCAACCTGAAAGCATAGAAAGATGCATAAACTTGAAGTTACAGCTTGATTTCAGTGGGTTTTCATCAAAATACAGGAGTTCTGCATGAAGTGTTCATTTTGGCCTTCTCTCGCTGAGAAAACGCTACTTGTGACCTGTGATACAAAAATGCCATAACTTTTGTTCAAAGTGAGTTTTCAGTCAAGTTTCAACCTGAAAGCATAGAAAGATGCATAAACTTGAAGTTACAGCTTGATTTCAGTGAGTTTTCATCAAAATACAGGAGTTCTGCATGAAGTGTTCATTTTGGCCTTCTCTCGCTGAGAAAACACTATTTGTGACCTGTGATACAAAAATGCCATAACTTTTGTTCAAAGTGAGTTTTCAGTCAAGTTTCAACCTGAAAGCATAGAAAGATGCATAAACTTGAAGTTACAGCTTGATTTTGTGAGTTTTCATCAAAATACAGGAGTTCTGCATGAAGTGTTCATTTTGGCCTTCTCTCGCTGAGAAAACGCTATTTGTGACCTGCGACACAGAACAGCCATAACTTTTGTTCAAAGTGAGTTTTCAGTCAAGTTTCAACCTGAAAGCATAGAAAGATGCATAAACTTGAAGTTACAGCTTGATTTCAGTGAGTTTTCATCAAAATACAGGAGTTCTGCATGAAGTGTTCATTTTGGCCTTCTCTCGCTGAGAAAACACTATTTGTGACCTGCGACACAGAACAGCCATAACTTTTGTTCAAAGTGAGTTTTCAGTCAAGTTTCAACCTGAAAGCATAGAAAGATGCATAAACTTGAAGTTACAGATTGATTTCAGTGAGTTTTCATCAAAATACAGGAGTTCTGCATGAAGTGTTCATTTTGGCCTTCTCTCGCTGAGAAAACACTATTTGTGACCTGTGATACAAAAATGCCATAACTTTTCTTAAAAGTGAGTTTTCAGTCAAGTTTCAACCTGAAAGCATAGAAAGATGCATAAACTTGAAGTTACAGCTTGATTTCAGTGAGTTTTCATCAAAATACAGGAGTTCTGCATGAAGTGTTCATTTTGGCCTTCTCTCGCTGAGAAAACGCTATTTGTGACCTGCGACACAGAACAGCCATAACTTTTGTTCAAAGTGAGTTTTCAGTCAAGTTTCAACCTGAAAGCATAGAAAGATAAATAAACTTGAAGTTACAGCTTGATTTCAGTGAGTTTTCATCAAAATACAGGAGTTCTGCATGAAGTGTTCATTTTGGCCTTCTCTCGCTGAGAAAACACTATTTGTGACCTGTGATACAAAAATGCAATAACTTTTGTTCAAAGTGAGTTTTCAGTCAAGTTTCAACCTGAAAGCATAGAAAGATGCATAAACTTGAAGTTACAGCTTGATTTCAGTGAGTTTTCTTCAAAATACAGGAGTTCTGCATGAAGTGTTCATTTTGGCCTTCTCTCGCTGAGAAAACGCTATTTGTGACCTGTGATACAAAAATGCCATAACTTTTGTTCAAAGTGAGTTTTCAGTCAAGTTTCAACCTGAAAGCATAGAAAGATGCATAAACTTGAAGTTACAGCTTGATTTCAGTGAGTTTTCATCAAAATACAGGAGTTCTGCATGAAGTGTTCATTTTGGCCTACTCTCGCTGAGAAAACACTATTTGTGACCTGTGATACAAAAATGCCTTAACTTTTGTTCAAAGTGAGTTTTCAGTCAAGTTTCAACCTGAAAGCATAGAAAGATGCATAAACTTGAAGTTACAGCTTGATTTCAGTGGGTTTTCATCAAAATACAGGAGTTCTGCATGAAGTGTTCATTTTGGCCTTCTCTCGCTGAGAAAACGCTACTTGTGACCTGTGATACAAAAATGCCATAACTTTTGTTCAAAGTGAGTTTTCAGTCAAGTTTCAACCTGAAAGCATAGAAAGATGCATAAACTTGAAGTTACAGCTTGATTTCAGTGAGTTTTCATCAAAATACAGGAGTTCTGCATGAAGTGTTCATTTTGGCCTTCTCTCGCTGAGAAAACACTATTTGTGACCTGTGATACAAAAATGCCATAACTTTTGTTCAAAGTGAGTTTTCAGTCAAGTTTCAACCTGAAAGCATAGAAAGATGCATCAACTTGAAGTTACAGCTTGATTTCAGTGAGTTTTCATCAAAATACAGGAGTTCTGCATGAAGTGTTCATTTTGGCCTTCTCTCGCTGAGAAAACACTATTTGTGACCTGTGATACAAAAATGCCATAACTTTTGTTCAAAGTGAGTTTTTAGTCAAGTTTCAACCTGAAAGCATAGAAAGATGCATAAACTTGAAGTTACAGCTTGATTTCAGTGAGTTTTCATCAAAATACAGGAGTTCTGCATGAAGTGTTCATTTTGGCCTTCTCTCGCTGAGAAAACACTATTTGTGACCTGTGATACAAAAATGCCATAACTTTTTTTAAAAGTGAGTTTTCAGTCAAGTTTCAACCTGAAAGCATAGAAAGATGCATAAACTTGAAGTTACACCTTGATTTCAGTGAGTTTTCATCAAAATACAGGAGTTCTGCATGAAGTGTTCATTTTGGCCTTCTCTCGCTGAGAAAACACTATTTGTGACCTGTGATACAAAAATGCCATAACTTTTGTTCAAAGTGAGTTTTCAGTCAAGGTTCAACCTGAAAGCATAGAAAGATGCATAAACTTGAAGTTACAGCTTGATTTCAGTGAGTTTTCATCAAAATACAGGAGTTCTGCATGAAGTGTTCATTTTGGCCTTCTCTCGCTGAGAAAACGCTACTTGTGACCTGTGATACAAAAATGCCACAACTTTTGTTCAAAGTGAGTTTTCAGTCAAGTTTCAACCTGAAAGCATAGAAAGATGCATAAACTTGAAGTTACAGCTTGATTTCAGTGAGTTTTCATCAAAATACAGGAGTTCTGCATGAAGTGTTCATTTTGGCCTTCTCTCGCTGAGAAAACACTATTTGTGACCTGTGATACAAAAATGCCATAACTTTTGTTCAAAGTGAGTTTTCAGTCAAGTTTCAACCTGAAAGTATAGAAAGATGCATAAACTTGAAGTTACAGCTTGATTTCAGTGAGTTTTCATCAAAATACAGGAGTTCTGCATGAAGTGTTCATTTTGGCCTTCTCTCGCTGAGAAAACACTATTTGTGACCTGTGATACAAAAATGCCATAACTTTTGTTCAAAGTGAGTTTTCAGTCAAGTTTCAACCTGAAAGCATAGAAAGATGCATAAACTTGAAGTTACACCTTGATTTCAGTGAGTTTTCTTCAAAATACAGGAGTTCTGCATGAAGTGTTCATTTTGGCCTTCTCTCGCTGAGAAAACACTATTTGTGACCTGCGACACAGAACAGCCATAACTTTTGTTCAAAGTGAGTTTTCAGTCAAGTTTCAACCTGAAAGCATAGAAAGATGCATAAACTTGAAGTTACAGCTTGATTTCAGTGAGTTTTCATCAAAATACAGGAGTTCTGCATGAAGTGTTCATTTTGGCCTTCTCTCGCTGAGAAAACACTATTTGTGACCTGTGATACAAAAATGCCATAACTTTTTTTAAAAGTGAGTTTTCAGTCAAGTTTCAACCTGAAAGCATAGAAAGATGCATAAACTTGAAGTTACAGCTTGATTTCAGTGAGTTTTCATCAAAATACAGGAGTTCTGCATGAAGTGTTCATTTTGGCCTTCTCTCGCTGAGAAAACACTATTTGTGACCTGTGATACAAAAATGCCATAACTTTTTTTAAAAGTGAGTTTTCAGTCAAGTTTCAACCTGAAAGCATAGAAAGATGCATAAACTTGAAGTTACACCTTGATTTCAGTGAGTTTTCATCAAAATACAGGAGTTCTGCATGAAGTGTTCATTTTGGCCTTCTCTCGCTGAGAAAACACTATTTGTGACCTGTGATACAAAAATGCAATAACTTTTGTTCAAAGTGAGTTTTCAGTCAAGTTTCAACCTGAAAGCATAGAAAGATGCATAAACTTGAAGTGACAGCTTTATTTCAGTTAGTTTTCTTCAAAATACAGGAGTTCTGCATGAAGTGTTCATTTTGGCCTTCTGTCGCTGAGAAAACGCTATTTGTGACCTGTGATACAAAAATACCATAACTTTTGTTCAAAGTGAGTTTTCAGTCAAGTTTCAACCTGAAAGCATAGAAAGATGCATAAACTTGAAGTTACAGCTTGATTTCAGTTAGTTTTCATCAAAATACAGGAGTTCTGCATGAAGTGTTCATTTTGGCCTACTCTCGCTGAGAAAACACTATTTGTGACCTGTGATACAAAAATGCCATAACTTTTGTTCAAAGTGAGTTTTCAGTCAAGTTTCAACCTGAAAGCATAGAAAGATGCATAAACTTGAAGTTACACCTTGATTTCAGTGAGTTTTCATCAAAATACAGGAGTTCTGCATGAAGTGTTCATTTTGGCCTTCTCTCGCTGAGAAAACACTATTTGTGACCTGTGATACAAAAATGCCATAACTTTTGTTCAAAGTGAGTTTTCAGTCAAGGTTCAACCTGAAAGCATAGAAAGATGCATAAACTTGAAGTTACAGCTTGATTTCAGTGAGTTTTCATCAAAATACAGGAGTTCTGCATGAAGTGTTCATTTTGGCCTTCTCTCGCTGAGAAAACGCTACTTGTGACCTGTGATACAAAAATGCCACAACTTTTGTTCAAAGTGAGTTTTCAGTCAAGTTTCAACCTGAAAGCATAGAAAGATGCATAAACTTGAAGTTACAGCTTGATTTCAGTGAGTTTTCATCAAAATACAGGAGTTCTGCATGAAGTGTTCATTTTGGCCTTCTCTCGCTGAGAAAACACTATTTGTGACCTGTGATACAAAAATGCCATAACTTTTGTTCAAAGTGAGTTTTCAGTCAAGTTTCAACCTGAAAGTATAGAAAGATGCATAAACTTGAAGTTACAGCTTGATTTCAGTGAGTTTTCATCAAAATACAGGAGTTCTGCATGAAGTGTTCATTTTGGCCTTCTCTCGCTGAGAAAACACTATTTGTGACCTGTGATACAAAAATGCCATAACTTTTGTTCAAAGTGAGTTTTCAGTCAAGTTTCAACCTGAAAGCATAGAAAGATGCATAAACTTGAAGTTACACCTTGATTTCAGTGAGTTTTCTTCAAAATACAGGAGTTCTGCATGAAGTGTTCATTTTGGCCTTCTCTCGCTGAGAAAACACTATTTGTGACCTGCGACACAGAACAGCCATAACTTTTGTTCAAAGTGAGTTTTCAGTCAAGTTTCAACCTGAAAGCATAGAAAGATGCATAAACTTGAAGTTACAGCTTGATTTCAGTGAGTTTTCATCAAAATACAGGAGTTCTGCATGAAGTGTTCATTTTGGCCTTCTCTCGCTGAGAAAACACTATTTGTGACCTGTGATACAAAAATGCCATAACTTTTTTTAAAAGTGAGTTTTCAGTCAAGTTTCAACCTGAAAGCATAGAAAGATGCATAAACTTGAAGTTACAGCTTGATTTCAGTGAGTTTTCATCAAAATACAGGAGTTCTGCATGAAGTGTTCATTTTGGCCTTCTCTCGCTGAGAAAACACTATTTGTGACCTGTGATACAAAAATGCCATAACTTTTTTTAAAAGTGAGTTTTCAGTCAAGTTTCAACCTGAAAGCATAGAAAGATGCATAAACTTGAAGTTACACCTTGATTTCAGTGAGTTTTCATCAAAATACAGGAGTTCTGCATGAAGTGTTCATTTTGGCCTTCTCTCGCTGAGAAAACACTATTTGTGACCTGTGATACAAAAATGCAATAACTTTTGTTCAAAGTGAGTTTTCAGTCAAGTTTCAACCTGAAAGCATAGAAAGATGCATAAACTTGAAGTGACAGCTTTATTTCAGTTAGTTTTCTTCAAAATACAGGAGTTCTGCATGAAGTGTTCATTTTGGCCTTCTGTCGCTGAGAAAACGCTATTTGTGACCTGTGATACAAAAATACCATAACTTTTGTTCAAAGTGAGTTTTCAGTCAAGTTTCAACCTGAAAGCATAGAAAGATGCATAAACTTGAAGTTACAGCTTGATTTCAGTTAGTTTTCATCAAAATACAGGAGTTCTGCATGAAGTGTTCATTTTGGCCTACTCTCGCTGAGAAAACACTATTTGTGACCTGTGATACAAAAATGCCTTAACTTTTGTTCAAAGTGAGTTTTCAGTCAAGTTTCAACCTGAAAGCATAGAAAGATGCATAAACTTGAAGTTACAGCTTGATTTCAGTGAGTTTTCATCAAAATACAGGAGTTCTGCATGAAGTGTTCATTGAGGTCTACTCTCGCTGAGAAAACACTATTTGTGACCTGTGATACAAAAATGCCATAACTTTTGTTCAAAGTGAGTTTTCAGTCAAGTTTCAACCTGAAAGCATAGAAAGATGCATAAACTTGAAGTTACAGCTTGATTTCAGTGAGTTTTCATCAAAATACAGGAGTTCTGCATGAAGTGTTCATTTTGGCCTTCTCTCGCTGAGAAAACACTATTTGTGACCTGTGATACAAAAATGCCATAACTTTTGTTCAAAGTGAGTTTTCAGTCAAGTTTCAACCTGAAAGCATAGAAAGATGCATAAACTTGAAGTTACAGCTTGATTTTGTGAGTTTTCATCAAAATACAGGAGTTCTGCATGAAGTGTTCATTTTGGCCTTCTCTCGCTGAGAAAACGCTATTTGTGACCTGCGACACAGAACAGCCATAACTTTTGTTCAAAGTGAGTTTTCAGTCAAGTTTCAACCTGAAAGCATAGAAAGATGCATAAACTTGAAGTTACAGCTTGATTTCAGTGAGTTTTCATCAAAATACAGGAGTTCTGCATGAAGTGTTCATTTTGGCCTTCTCTCGCTGAGAAAACACTATTTGTGACCTGCGACACAGAACAGCCATAACTTTTGTTCAAAGTGAGTTTTCAGTCAAGTTTGAACCTGAAAGCATAGAAAGATGCATAAACTTGAAGTTACAGCTTGATTTCAGTGAGTTTTCATCAAAATACAGGAGTTCTGCATGAAGTGTTCATTTTGGCCTACTCTCGCTGAGAAAACACTATTTGTGACCTGTGATACAAAAATGCCTTAACTTTTGTTCAAAGTGAGTTTTCAGTCAAGTTTCAACCTGAAAGCATAGAAAGATGCATAAACTTGAAGTTACAGCTTGATTTCAGTGAGTTTTCATCAAAATACAGGAGTTCTGCATGAAGTGTTCATTTTGGCCTTCTCTCGCTGAGAAAACGCTATTTGTGACCTGCGACACAGAACAGCCATAACTTTTGTTCAAAGTGAGTTTTCAGTCAAGTTTCAACCTGAAAGCATAGAAAGATGCATAAACTTGAAGTTACAGCTTGATTTCAGTGATTTTTCATCAAAATACAGGAGTTCTGCATGAAGTGTTCATTTTGGCCTTCTCTCGCTGAGAAAACACTATTTGTGACCTGTGATACAAAAATGCAATAACTTTTGTTCAAAGTGAGTTTTCAGTCAAGTTTCAACCTGAAAGCATAGAAAGATGCATAAACTTGAAGTTACAGCTTGATTTCAGTGAGTTTTCTTCAAAATACAGGAGTTCTGCATGAAGTGTTCATTTTGGCCTTCTCTCGCTGAGAAAACGCTATTTGTGACCTGTGATACAAAAATGCCATAACTTTTGTTCAAAGTGAGTTTTCAGTCAAGTTTCAACCTGAAAGCATAGAAAGATGCATAAACTTGAAGTTACAGCTTGATTTCAGTGAGTTTTCATCAAAATACAGGAGTTCTGCATGAAGTGTTCATTTTGGCCTACTCTCGCTGAGAAAACACTATTTGTGACCTGTGATACAAAAATGCCATAACTTTTGTTCAAAGTGAGTTTTCAGTCAAGTTTCAACCTGAAAGCATAGAAAGATGCATCAACTTGAAGTTACACCTTGATTTCAGTGAGTTTTCATCAAAATACAGGAGTTCTGCATGAAGTGTTCATTTTGGCCTTCTCTCGCTGAGAAAACACTATTTGTGACCTGTGATACAAAAATGCCATAACTTTTGTTCAAAGTGAGTTTTCAGTCAAGTTTCAACCTGAAAGCATAGAAAGATGCATAAACTTGAAGTTACAGCTTGATTTCAGTGGGTTTTCATCAAAATACAGGAGTTCTGCATGAAGTGTTCATTTTGGCCTTCTCTCGCTGAGAAAACGCTACTTGTGACCTGTGATACAAAAATGCAATAACTTTTGTTCAAAGTGAGTTTTCAGTCAAGTTTCAACCTGAAAGCATAGAAAGATGCATAAACTTGAAGTTACAGCTTGATTTCAGTGAGTTTTCATCAAAATACAGGCGTTCTGCATGAAGTGTTCATTTTGGCCTTCTCTCGCTGAGAAAACACTATTTGTGACCTGTGATACAAAAATGCCATAACTTTTGTTCAAAGTGAGTTTTCAGTCAAGTTTCAACCTGAAAGCATAGAAAGATGCATAAACTTGAAGTTACAGCTTGATTTCAGTGAGTTTTCATCAAAATACAGGAGTTCTGCATGAAGTGTTCATTTTGGCCTTCTCTCGCTGAGAAAACACTTTTTGTGACCTGTGATACAAAAATGCCATAACTTTTGTTCAAAGTGAGTTTTCAGTCAAGTTTCAACCTGAAAGCATAGAAAGATGCATAAACTTGAAGTTACAGCTTGATTTCAGTGAGTTTTCTTCAAAATACAGGAGTTCTGCATGAAGTGTTCATTTTGGCCTTCTCTCGCTGAGAAAACACTATTTGTGACCTGCGACACAGAACAGCCATAACTTTTGTTCAAAGTGAGTTTTCAGTCAAGTTTCAACCTGAAAGCATAGAAAGATGCATAAACTTGAAGTTACAGCTTGATTTCAGTGAGTTTTCATCAAAATACAGGAGTTCTGCATGAAGTGTTCATTTTGGCCTTCTCTCGCTGAGAAAACACTATTTGTGACCTGTGATACAAAAATGCCATAACTTTTTTTAAAAGTGAGTTTTCAGTCAAGTTTCAACCTGAAAGCATAGAAAGATGCATAAACTTGAAGTTACAGCTTGATTTCAGTGAGTTTTCATCAAAATACAGGAGTTCTGCATGAAGTGTTCATTTTGGCCTTCTCTCGCTGAGAAAACACTATTTGTGACCTGTGATACAAAAATGCCTTAACTTTTGTTCAAAGTGAGTTTTCAGTCAAGTTTCAACCTGAAAGCATAGAAAGATGCATAAACTTGAAGTTACAGCTTGATTTCAGTTAGTTTTCTTCAAAATACAGGAGTTCTGCATGAAGTGTTCATTTTGGCCTTCTCTCGCTGAGAAAACGCTATTTGTGACCTGTGATACAAAAATGCCATAACTTTTGTTCAAAGTGAGTTTTCAGTCAAGTTTCAACCTGAAAGCATAGAAAGATGCATAAACTTGAAGTTACAGCTTGATTTCAGTGAGTTTTCATCAAAATACAGGAGTTCTGCATGAAGTGTTCATTTTGGCCTACTCTCGCTGAGAAAACACTATTTGTGACCTGTGATACAAAAATGCCTTAACTTTTTTTAAAAGTGAGTTTTCAGTCAAGTTTCAACCTGAAAGCATAGAAAGATGCATAAACTTGAAGTTACAGCTTGATTTTGTGAGTTTTCATCAAAATACAGGAGTTCTGCATGAAGTGTTCATTTGGCCTTCTCTCGCTGAGAAAACGCTATTTGTGACGTGCGACACAGAACAGCCATAACTTTTGTTCAAAGTGAGTTTTCAGTCAAGTTTCAACCTGAAAGCATAGAAAGATGCATAAACTTGAAGTTACAGCTTGATTTCAGTGAGTTTTCATCAAAATACAGGAGTTCTGCATGAAGTGTTCATTTTGGCCTTCTCTCGCTGAGAAAACACTATTTGTGACCTGCGACACAGAACAGCCATAACTTTTGTTCAAAGTGAGTTTTCAGTCAAGTTTCAACCTGAAAGCATAGAAAGATGGATAAACTTGAAGTTACAGCTTGATTTCAGTGAGTTTTCATCAAAATACAGGAGTTCTGCATGAAGTGTTCATTTTGGCCTTCTCTCGCTGAGAAAACACTATTTGTGACCTGTGATACAAAAATGCAATAACTTTTGTTCAAAGTGAGTTTTCAGTCAAGTTTCAACCTGAAAGCATAGAAAGATGCATAAACTTGAAGTTACAGCTTGATTTCAGTTAGTTTTCTTCAAAATACAGGAGTTCTGCATGAAGTGTTCATTTTGGCCTTCTCTCGCTGAGAAAACGCTATTTGTGACCTGTGATACAAAAATGCCATAACTTTTGTTCAAAGTGAGTTTTCAGTCAAGTTTCAACCTGAAAGCATAGAAAGATGCATAAACTTGAAGTTACAGCTTGATTTCACTGAGTTTTCATCAAAATACAGGAGTTCTGCATGAAGTGTTCATTTTGGCCTACTCTCGCTGAGAAAACACTATTTGTGACCTGTGATACAAAAATGCCTTAACTTTTGTTCAAAGTGAGTTTTCAGTCAAGTTTCAACCTGAAAGCATAGAAAGATGCATAAACTTGAAGTTACAGCTTGATTTCAGTGAGTTTTCATCAAAATACAGGAGTTCTGCATGAAGTGTTCATTGAGGCCTACTCTCGCTGAGAAAACACTATTTGTGACCTGTGAAACAAAAATGCCATAACTTTTGTTCAAAGTGAGTTTTCAGTCAAGTTTCAACCTGAAAGCATAGAAAGATGCATAAACTTGAAGTTACAGCTTGATTTCAGTGAGTTTTCATCAAAATACAGGAGTTCTGCATGAAGTGTTCATTTTGGCCTTCTCTCGCTGAGAAAACACTATTTGTGACCTGTGATACAAAAATGCCATAACTTTTGTTCAAAGTGAGTTTTCAGTCAAGTTTCAACCTGAAAGCATAGAAAGATGCATAAACTTGAAGTTACAGCTTGATTTTGTGAGTTTTCATCAAAATACAGGAGTTCTGCATGAAGTGTTCATTTTGGCCTTCTCTCGCTGAGAAAACGCTATTTGTGACCTGCGACACAGAACAGCCATAACTTTTGTTCAAAGTGAGTTTTCAGTCAAGTTTCAACCTGAAAGCATAGAAAGATGCATAAACTTGAAGTTACAGCTTGATTTCAGTGAGTTTTCATCAAAATACAGGAGTTCTGCATGAAGTGTTCATTTTGGCCTTCTCTCGCTGAGAAAACACTATTTGTGACCTGTGATACAAAAATGCAATAACTTTTGTTCAAAGTGAGTTTTCAGTCAAGTTTCAACCTGAAAGCATAGAAAGATGCATAAACTTGAAGTTACAGCTTGATTTCAGTGAGTTTTCTTCAAAATACAGGAGTTCTGCATGAAGTGTTCATTTTGGCCTTCTCTCGCTGAGAAAACGCTATTTGTGACCTGTGATACAAAAATGCCATAACTTTTGTTCAAAGTGAGTTTTCAGTCAAGTTTCAACCTGAAAGCATAGAAAGATGCATAAACTTGAAGTTACAGCTTGATTTCAGTGAGTTTTCATCAAAATACAGGAGTTCTGCATGAAGTGTTCATTTTGGCCTACTCTGGCTGAGAAAACACTATTTGTGACCTGTGATACAAAAATGCCATAACTTTTGTTCAAAGTGAGTTTTCAGTCAAGTTTCAACCTGAAAGCATAGAAAGATGCATCAACTTGAAGTTACAGCTTGATTTCAGTGAGTTTTCATCAAAATACAGGAGTTCTGCATGAAGTGTTCATTTGGCCTACTCTGGCTGAGAAAACACTATTTGTGACCTGTGATACAAAAATGCCATAACTTTTGTTCAAAGTGAGTTTTCAGTCAAGTTTCAACCTGAAAGCATAGAAAGATGCATAAACTTGAAGTTACAGCTTGATTTCAGTGAGTTTTCATCAAAATACAGGAGTTCTGCATGAAGTGTTCATTTTGGCCTTCTCTCGCTGAGAAAACGCTATTTGTGACCTGCAACAGAACAGCCATAACTTTTGTTCAAAGTGAGTTTTCAGTCAAGTTTCAACCTGAAAGCATAGAAAGATGCATAAACTTGAAGTTACAGCTTGATTTCAGTGAGTTTTCATCAAAATACAGGAGTTCTGCATGAAGTGTTCATTTTGGCCTTCTCTCGCTGAGAAAACACTATTTGTGACCTGCGACACAGAACAGCCATAACTTTTGTTCAAAGTGAGTTTTCAGTCAAGTTTCAACCTGAAAGCATAGAAAGATGGATAAACTTGAAGTTACAGCTTGATTTCAGTGAGTTTTCATCAAAATACAGGAGTTCTGCATGAAGTGTTCATTTTGGCCTTCTCTCGCTGAGAAAACACTATTTGTGACCTGTGATACAAAAATGCCTTAACTTTTGTTCAAAGTGAGTTTTCAGTCAAGTTTCAACCTGAAAGCATAGAAAGATGCATAAACTTGAAGTTACAGCTTGATTTCAGTTAGTTTTCTTCAAATACAGGAGTTCTGCATGAAGTGTTCATTTTGGCCTTCTCTCGCTGAGAAAACGCTATTTGTGACCTGTGATACAAAAATGCCATAACTTTTGTTCAAAGTGAGTTTTCAGTCAAGTTTCAACCTGAAAGCATAGAAAGATGCATAAACTTGAAGTTACAGCTTGATTTCACTGAGTTTTCATCAAAATACAGGAGTTCTGCATGAAGTGTTCATTTTGGCCTACTCTCGCTGAGAAAACACTATTTGTGACCTGTGATACAAAAATGCCTTAACTTTTGTTCAAAGTGAGTTTTCAGTCAAGTTTCAACCTGAAAGCATAGAAAGATGCATAAACTTGAAGTTACAGCTTGATTTCAGTGAGTTTTCATCAAAATACAGGAGTTCTGCATGAAGTGTTCATTGAGGCCTACTCTCGCTGAGAAAACACTATTTGTGACCTGTGAAACAAAAATGCCATAACTTTTGTTCAAAGTGAGTTTTCAGTCAAGTTTCAACCTGAAAGCATAGAAAGATGCATAAACTTGAAGTTACAGCTTGATTTCAGTGAGTTTTCATCAAAATACAGGAGTTCTGCATGAAGTGTTCATTTTGGCCTTCTCTCGCTGAGAAAACACTATTTGTGACCTGTGATACAAAAATGCCATAACTTTTGTTCAAAGTGAGTTTTCAGTCAAGTTTCAACCTGAAAGCATAGAAAGATGCATAAACTTGAAGTTACAGCTTGATTTTGTGAGTTTTCATCAAAATACAGGAGTTCTGCATGAAGTGTTCATTTTGGCCTTCTCTCGCTGAGAAAACGCTATTTGTGACCTGCGACACAGAACAGCCATAACTTTTGTTCAAAGTGAGTTTTCAGTCAAGTTTCAACCTGAAAGCATAGAAAGATGCATAAACTTGAAGTTACAGCTTGATTTCAGTGAGTTTTCATCAAAATACAGGAGTTCTGCATGAAGTGTTCATTTTGGCCTTCTCTCGCTGAGAAAACACTATTTGTGACCTGTGATACAAAAATGCAATAACTTTTGTTCAAAGTGAGTTTTCAGTCAAGTTTCAACCTGAAAGCATAGAAAGATGCATAAACTTGAAGTTACAGCTTGATTTCAGTGAGTTTTCTTCAAAATACAGGAGTTCTGCATGAAGTGTTCATTTTGGCCTTCTCTCGCTGAGAAAACGCTATTTGTGACCTGTGATACAAAAATGCCATAACTTTTGTTCAAAGTGAGTTTTCAGTCAAGTTTCAACCTGAAAGCATAGAAAGATGCATAAACTTGAAGTTACAGCTTGATTTCAGTGAGTTTTCATCAAAATACAGGAGTTCTGCATGAAGTGTTCATTTTGGCCTACTCTCGCTGAGAAAACACTATTTGTGACCTGTGATACAAAAATGCCATAACTTTTGTTCAAAGTGAGTTTTCAGTCAAGTTTCAACCTGAAAGCATAGAAAGATGCATCAACTTGAAGTTACAGCTTGATTTCAGTGAGTTTTCATCAAAATACAGGAGTTCTGCATGAAGTGTTCATTTTGGCCTTCTCTCGCTGAGAAAACACTATTTGTGACCTGTGATACAAAATGCCATAACTTTTGTTCAAAGTGAGTTTTTAGTCAAGTTTCAACCTGAAAGCATAGAAAGATGCATAAACTTGAAGTTACAGCTTGATTTCAGTGAGTTTTCATCAAAATACAGGAGTTCTGCATGAAGTGTTCATTTTGGCCTTCTCTCGCTGAGAAAACACTATTTGTGACCTGTGATACAAAAATGCCATAACTTTTTTAAAAGTGAGTTTTCAGTCAAGTTTCAACCTGAAAGCATAGAAAGATGCATAAACTTGAAGTTACACCTTGATTTCAGTGAGTTTTCATCAAAATACAGGAGTTCTGCATGAAGTGTTCATTTTGGCCTTCTCTCGCTGAGAAAACACTATTTGTGACCTGTGATACAAAAATGCCATAACTTTTGTTCAAAGTGAGTTTTCAGTCAAGTTTCAACCTGAAAGCATAGAAAGATGCATAAACTTGAAGTTACAGCTTGATTTCAGTGGGTTTTCATCAAAATACAGGAGTTCTGCATGAAGTGTTCATTTTGGCCTTCTCTCGCTGAGAAAACACTATTTGTGACATGTGATACAAAAATGCCATAACTTTTGTTCAAAGTGAGTTTTCAGTCAAGTTTCAACCTGAAAGCATAGAAAGATGCATAAACTTGAAGTTACAGCTTGATTTCAGTGAGTTTTCATCAAAATACAGGAGTTCTGCATGAAGTGTTCATTTTGGCCTTCTCTCGCTGAGAAAACACTATTTGTGACCTGTGATACAAAAATGCCATAACTTTTTTAAAAGTGAGTTTTCAGTCAAGTTTCAACCTGAAAGCATAGAAAGATGCATAAACTTGAAGTTACAGCTTTATTTCAGTTAGTTTTCTTCAAAATACAGGAGTTCTGCATGAAGTGTTCATTTTGGCCTTCTCTCGCTGAGAAAACGCTATTTGTGACCTGTGATACAAAAATGCCATAACTTTTGTTCAAAGTGAGTTTTCAGTCAAGTTTCAACCTGAAAGCATAGAAAGATGCATAAACTTGAAGTTACACCTTGATTTCAGTGAGTTTTCATCAAAATACAGGAGTTCTGCATGAAGTGTTCATTTTGGCCTACTCTCGCTGAGAAAACACTATTTGTGACCTGTGATACAAAAATGCCTTAACTTTTGTTCAAAGTGAGTTTTCAGTCAAGTTTCAACCTGAAAGCATAGAAAGATGCATAAACTTGAAGTTACAGCTTGATTTCAGTGAGTTTTCATCAAAATACAGGAGTTCTGCATGAAGTGTTCATTGAGGCCTACTCTCGCTGAGAAAACACTATTTGTGACCTGTGATACAAAAATGCCATAACTTTTGTTCAAAGTGAGTTTTCAGTCAAGTTTCAACCTGAAAGCATAGAAAGATGCATAAACTTGAAGTTACAGCTTGATTTTGTGAGTTTTCATCAAAATACAGGAGTTCTGCATGAAGTGTTCATTTTGGCGTTCTCTCGCTGAGAAAACGCTATTTATGACCTGCGACACAGAACAGCCATAACTTTTGTTCAAAGTGAGTTTTCAGTCAAGTTTCAACCTGAAAGCATAGAAAGATGCATAAACTTGAAGTTACAGCTTGATTTCAGTGAGTTTTCATCAAAATACAGGAGTTCTGCATGAAGTGTTCATTTTGGCCTTCTCTCGCTGAGAAAACACTATTTGTGACCTGCGACACAGAACAGCCATAACTTTTGTTCAAAGTGAGTTTTCAGTCAAGTTTTAACCTGAAAGCATAGAAAGATGCATAAACTTGAAGTTACAGATTGATTTCAGTGAGTTTTCATCAAAATACAGGAGTTCTGCATGAAGTGTTCATTTTGGCCTTCTCTCGCTGAGAAAACACTATTTGTGACCTGTGATACAAAAATGCCATAACTTTTCTTAAAAGTGAGTTTTCAGTCAAGTTTCAACCTGAAAGCATAGAAAGATGCATAAACTTGAAGTTACAGCTTGATTTCAGTGAGTTTTCATCAAAATACAGGAGTTCTGCATGAAGTGTTCATTTTGGCCTTCTCTCGCTGAGAAAACACTATTTGTGACCTGTGATACAAAAATGCAATAACTTTTGTTCAAAGTGAGTTTTCAGTCAAGTTTCAACCTGAAAGCATAGAAAGATGCATAAACTTGAAGTTACAGCTTGATTTCAGTTAGTTTTCTTCAAAATACAGGAGTTCTGCATGAAGTGTTCATTTTGGCCTTCTCTCGCTGAGAAAACGCTATTTGTGACCTGTGATACAAAAATGCCATAACTTTTGTTCAAAGTGAGTTTTCAGTCAAGTTTCAACCTGAAAGCATAGAAAGATGCATAAACTTGAAGTTACAGCTTGATTTCAGTGAGTTTTCATCAAAATACAGGAGTTCTGCATGAAGTGTTCATTTTGGCCTACTCTCGCTGAGAAAACACTATTTGTGACCTGTGATACAAAAATGCCTTAACTTTTGTTCAAAGTGAGTTTTCAGTCAAGTTTCAACCTGAAAGCATAGAAAGATGCATAAACTTGAAGTTACAGCTTGATTTCAGTGAGTTTTCATCAAAATACAGGAGTTCTGCATGAAGTGTTCATTGAGGCCTACTCTCGCTGAGAAAACACTATTTGTGACCTGTGATACAAAAATGCCATAACTTTTGTTCAAAGTGAGTTTTCAGTCAAGTTTCAACCTGAAAGCAAAGAAAGATGCATAAACTTGAAGTTACAGCTTGATTTCAGTGAGTTTTCATCAAAATACAGGAGTTCTGCATGAAGTGTTCATTTTGGCCTTCTCTCGCTGAGAAAACACTATTTGTGACCTGTGATACAAAAATGCCATAACTTTTGTTCAAAGTGAGTTTTCAGTCAAGTTTCAACCTGAAAGCATAGAAAGATGCATAAACTTGAAGTTACAGCTTGATTTTGTGAGTTTTCATCAAAATACAGGAGTTCTGCATGTAGTGTTCATTTTGGCCTTCTCTCGCTGAGAAAACGCTATTTGTGACCTGCGACACAGAACAGCCATAACTTTTGTTCAAAGTGAGTTTTCAGTCAAGTTTCAACCTGAAAGCATAGAAAGATGCATAAACTTGAAGTTACAGCTTGATTTCAGTGAGTTTTCATCAAAATACAGGAGTTCTGCATGAAGTGTTCATGAAGTGTTCATTTTGGCCTTCTCTCGCTGAGAAAACACTATTTGTGACCTGTGATACAAAAATGCCATAACTTTTTTTAAAAGTGAGTTTTCAGTCAAGTTTCAACCTGAAAGCATAGAAAGATGCATAAACTTGAAGTTACAGCTTGATTTCAGTGAGTTTTCATCAAAATACAGGAGTTCTGCATGAAGTGTTCATTTTGGCCTTCTCTCGCTGAGAAAACACTATTTGTGACCTGTGATACAAAAATGCCATAACTTTTGTTCAAAGTGAGTTTTCAGTCAAGTTTCAACCTGAAAGCATAGAAAGATGCATAAACTTGAAGTTACAGCTTGATTTCAGTGGGTTTTCATCAAAATACAGGAGTTCTGCATGAAGTGTTCATTTTGGCCTTCTCTCGCTGAGAAAACGCTATTTGTGACCTGTGATACAAAAATGCCATAACTTTTGTTCAAAGTGAGTTTTCAGTCAAGTTTCAACCTGAAAGCATAGAAAGATGCATAAACTTGAAGTTACAGCTTGATTTCAGTGAGTTTTCATCAAAATACAGGAGTTCTGCATGAAGTGTTCATTTTGGCCTTCTCTCGCTGAGAAAACACTATTTGTGACCTGTGATACAAAAATGCCATAACTTTTGTTCAAAGTGAGTTTTCAGTCAAGTTTCAACCTGAAAGCATAGAAAGATGCATAAACTTGAAGTTACAGCTTGATTTCAGTGAGTTTTCATCAAAATACAGGAGTTCTGCATGAAGTGTTCATTTTGGCCTTCTCTCGCTGAGAAAACACTATTTGTGACCTGTGATACAAAAATGCCATAACTTTTGTTCAAAGTGAGTTTTCAGTCAAGTTCCAACCTGAAAGCATAGAAAGATGCATAAACTTGAAGTTACAGCTTGATTTCAGTGAGTTTTCATCAAAATACAGGAGATCTGCATGAAGTGTTCATTTTGGCCTTCTCTCGCTGAGAAAACGCTATTTGTGACCTGTGATACAAAAATGCCATAACTTTTGTTCAAAGTGAGTTTTCAGTCACATTTCAACCTGAAAGCATAGAAAGATGCATAAACTTGAAGTTACAGCTTGATTTCAGTGAGTTTTCATCAAAATACAGGATTTCTGCATGAAGTGTTCATTTTGGCCTTCTCTCGCTGAGAAAACACTATTTGTGACCTGTGATACAAAAATGCCAAAACTTTGGTTCAAAGTGAGTTTTCAGTCAAGTTTCAACCTGAAAGCATAGAAAGATGCATAAACTTGAAGTTACAGCTTGATTTCAGTGAGTTTTCATCAAAATACAGGAGTTCTGCATGAAGTGTTCATTTTGGCCTTCTCTCGCTGAGAAAACGCTATTTGTGACCTGTGATACAAAAATGCCATAACTTTTGTTCAAAGTGAGTTTTCAGTCAAGTTTCAACCTGAAAGCATAGAAAGATGCATAAACTTGAAGTTACAGCTTGATTTCAGTGAGTTTTCATCAAAATACAGGAGTTCTGCATGAAGTGTTCATTGAGGCCTACTCTCGCTGAGAAAACACTATTTGTGACCTGTGATACAAAAATGCCATAACTTTTGTTCAAAGTGAGTTTTCAGTCAAGTTTCAACCTGAAAGCATAGAAAGATGCATAAACTTGAAGTTACAGCTTGATTTCAGTGAGTTTTCATCAAAATACAGGAGTTCTGCATGAAGTGTTCATTTTGGCCTTCTCTCGCTGAGAAAACACTATTTGTGACCTGTGATACAAAAATGCCATAACTTTTGTTCAAAGTGAGTTTTCAGTCAAGTTTCAACCTGAAAGCATAGAAAGATGCATAAACTTGAAGTTACAGCTTGATTTCAGTGAGTTTTCATCAAAATACAGGAGTTCTGCATGAAGTGTTCATTGAGGCCTACTCTCGCTGAGAAAACACTATTTGTGACCTGTGATACAAAAATGCCATAACTTTTGTTCAAAGTGAGTTTTCAGTCAAGTTTCAACCTGAAAGCATAGAAAGATGCATAAACTTGAAGTTACAGCTTGATTTCAGTGAGTTTTCATCAAAATACAGGAGTTCTGCATGAAGTGTTCATTTTGGCCTTCTCTCGCTGAGAAAACACTATTTGTGACCTGTGATACAAAAATGCCATAACTTTTGTTCAAAGTGAGTTTTCAGTCAAGTTTCAACCTGAAAGCATAGAAAGATGCATAAACTTGAAGTTACAGCTTGATTTTGTGAGTTTTCATCAAAATACAGGAGTTCTGCATGAAGTGTTCATTTTGGCCTTCTCTCGCTGAGAAAACGCTATTTATGACCTGCGACACAGAACAGCCATAACTTTTGTTCAAAGTGAGTTTTCAGTCAAGTTTCAACCTGAAAGCATAGAAAGATGCATAAACTTGAAGTTACAGCTTGATTTCAGTGAGTTTTCATCAAAATACAGGAGTTCTGCATGAAGTGTTCATTTTGGCCTTCTCTCGCTGAGTAAACACTATTTGTGACCTGCGACACAGAACAGCCATAACTTTTGTTCAAAGTGAGTTTTCAGTCAAGTTTCAACCTGAAAGCATAGAAAGATGCATAAACTTGAAGTTACAGATTGATTTCAGTGAGTTTTCATCAAAATACAGGAGTTCTGCATGAAGTGTTCATTTTGGCCTTCTCTCGCTGAGAAAACACTATTTGTGACCTGTGATACAAAAATGCCATAACTTTTGTTCAAAGTGAGTTTTCAGTCAAGTTTCAACCTGAAAGCATAGAAAGATGCATAAACTTGAAGTTACAGCTTGATTTCAGTGAGTTTTCATCAAAATACAGGAGTTCTGCATGAAGTGTTCATTTTGGCCTTCTCTCGCTGAGAAAACACTATTTGTGACCTGTGATACAAAAATGCAATAACTTTTGTTCAAAGTGAGTTTTCAGTCAAGTTTCAACCTGAAAGCATAGAAAGATGCATAAACTTGAAGTTACAGCTTGATTTCAGTTAGTTTTCTTCAAAATACAGGAGTTCTGCATGAAGTGTTCATTTTGGCCTTCTCTCGCTGAGAAAACGCTATTTGTGACCTGTGATACAAAAATGCCATAACTTTTGTTCAAAGTGAGTTTTCAGTCAAGTTTCAACCTGAAAGCATAGAAAGATGCATAAACTTGAAGTTACAGCTTGATTTCAGTGAGTTTTCATCAAAATACAGGAGTTCTGCATGAAGTGTTCATTTTGGCCTACTCTCGCTGAGAAAACACTATTTGTGACCTGTGATACAAAAATGCCTTAACTTTTGTTCAAAGTGAGTTTTCAGTCAAGTTTCAACCTGAAAGCATAGAAAGATGCATAAACTTGAAGTTACAGCTTGATTTCAGTGAGTTTTCATCAAAATACAGGAGTTCTGTATGAAGTGTTCATTGAGGCCTACTCTCGCTGAGAAAACACTATTTGTGACCTGTGATACAAAAATGCCATAACTTTTGTTCAAAGTGAGTTTTCAGTCAAGTTTCAACCTGAAAGCATAGAAAGATGCATAAACTTGAAGTTACAGCTTGATTTCAGTGAGTTTTCATCAAAATACAGGAGTTCTGCATGAAGTGTTCATTTTGGCCTTCTCTCGCTGAGAAAACACTATTTGTGACCTGTGATACAAAAATGCCATAACTTTTGTTCAAAGTGAGTTTTCAGTCAAGTTTCAACCTGAAAGCATAGAAAGATGCATAAACTTGAAGTTACAGCTTGATTTTGTGAGTTTTCATCAAAATACAGGAGTTCTGCATGTAGTGTTCATTTTGGCCTTCTCTCGCTGAGAAAACGCTATTTGTGACCTGCGACACAGAACAGCCATAACTTTTGTTCAAAGTGAGTTTTCAGTCAAGTTTCAACCTGAAAGCATAGAAAGATGCATAAACTTGAAGTTACAGCTTGATTTCAGTGAGTTTTCATCAAAATACAGGAGTTCTGCATGAAGTGTTCATTTTGGCCTTCTCTCGCTGAGAAAACACTATTTGTGACCTGTGATACAAAAATGCCATAACTTTTTTTAAAGTGAGTTTTCAGTCAAGTTTCAACCTGAAAGCATAGAAAGATGCATAAACTTGAAGATACAGCTTGATTTCAGTGAGTTTTCATCAAAATACAGGAGTTCTGCATGAAGTGTTCATTTTGGCCTTCTCTCGCTGAGAAAACACTATTTGTGACCTGTGATACAAAAATGCCATAACTTTTGTTCAAAGTGAGTTTTCAGTCAAGTTTCAACCTGAAAGCATAGAAAGATGCATAAACTTGAAGTTACAGCTTGATTTCAGTGAGTTTTCATCAAAATACAGGAGTTCTGCATGAAGTGTTCATTTTGGCCTTCTCTCGCTGAGAAAACACTATTTGTGACCTGTGATACAAAAATGCCATAACTTTTTTTAAAAGTGAGTTTTCAGTCAAGTTTCAACCTGAAAGCATAGAAAGATGCATAAACTTGAAGATACAGCTTGATTTCAGTGAGTTTTCATCAAAATACAGGAGTTCTGCATGAAGTGTTCATTTTGGCCTTCTCTCGCTGAGAAAACACTATTTGTGACCTGTGATACAAAAATGCCATAACTTTTGTTCAAAGTGAGTTTTCAGTCAAGTTTCAACCTGAAAGCATAGAAAGATGCATAAACTTGAAGTTACAGCTTGATTTCAGTGGGTTTTCATCAAAATACAGGAGTTCTGCATGAAGTGTTCATTTTGGCCTTCTCTCGCTGAGAAAACGCTATTTGTGACCTGTGATACAAAAATGCCATAACTTTTGTTCAAAGTGAGTTTTCAGTCAAGTTTCAACCTGAAAGCATAGAAAGATGCATAAACTTGAAGTTACAGCTTGATTTCAGTGAGTTTTCATCAAAATACAGGAGTTCTGCATGAAGTGTTCATTTTGGCCTTCTCTCGCTGAGAAAACACTATTTGTGACCTGTGATACAAAAATGCCATAACTTTTGTTCAAAGTGAGTTTTCAGTCAAGTTTCAACCTGAAAGCATAGAAAGATGCATAAACTTGAAGTTACAGCTTGATTTCAGTGAGTTTTCATCAAAATACAGGAGTTCTGCATGAAGTGTTCATTTTGGCCTTCTCTCGCTGAGAAAACACTATTTGTGACCTGTGATACAAAAATGCCATAACTTTTGTTCAAAGTGAGTTTTCAGTCAAGTTTCAACCTGAAAGCATAGAAAGATGCATAAACTTGAAGTTACAGCTTGATTTCAGTGGGTTTTCATCAAAATACAGGAGTTCTGCATGAAGTGTTCATTTTGGCCTTCTCTCGCTGAGAAAACGCTATTTGTGACCTGTGATACAAAAATGCCATAACTTTTGTTCAAAGTGAGTTTTCAGTCAAGTTTCAACCTGAAAGCATAGAAAGATGCATAAACTTGAAGTTACAGCTTGATTTCAGTGAGTTTTCATCAAAATACAGGAGTTCTGCATGAAGTGTTCATTTTGGCCTTCTCTCGCTGAGAAAACACTATTTGTGACCTGTGATACAAAAATGCCATAACTTTTGTTCAAAGTGAGTTTTCAGTCAAGTTTCAACCTGAAAGCATAGAAAGATGCATAAACTTGAAGTTACAGCTTGATTTCAGTGAGTTTTCATCAAAATACAGGAGTTCTGCATGAAGTGTTCATTTTGGCCTTCTCTCGCTGAGAAAACACTATTTGTGACCTGTGATACAAAAATGCCATAACTTTTGTTCAAAGTGAGTTTTCAGTCAAGTTCCAACCTGAAAGCATAGAAAGATGCATAAACTTGAAGTTACAGCTTGATTTCAGTGAGTTTTCATCAAAATACAGGAGATCTGCATGAAGTGTTCATTTTGGCCTTCTCTCGCTGAGAAAACGCTATTTGTGACCTGTGATACAAAAATGCCATAACTTTTGTTCAAAGTGAGTTTTCAGTCACATTTCAACCTGAAAGCATAGAAAGATGCATAAACTTGAAGTTACAGCTTGATTTCAGTGAGTTTTCATCAAAATACAGGATTTCTGCATGAAGTGTTCATTTTGGCCTTCTCTCGCTGAGAAAACACTATTTGTGACCTGTGATACAAAAATGCCAAAACTTTGGTTCAAAGTGAGTTTTCAGTCAAGTTTCAACCTGAAAGCATAGAAAGATGCATAAACTTGAAGTTACAGCTTGATTTCAGTGAGTTTTCATCAAAATACAGGAGTTCTGCATGAAGTGTTCATTTTGGCCTTCTCTCGCTGAGAAAACGCTATTTGTGACCTGTGATACAAAAATGCCATAACTTTTGTTCAAAGTGAGTTTTCAGTCAAGTTTCAACCTGAAAGCATAGAAAGATGCATAAACTTGAAGTTACAGCTTGATTTCAGTGAGTTTTCATCAAAATACAGGAGTTCTGCATGAAGTGTTCATTGAGGCCTACTCTCGCTGAGAAAACACTATTTGTGACCTGTGATACAAAAATGCCATAACTTTTGTTCAAAGTGAGTTTTCAGTCAAGTTTCAACCTGAAAGCATAGAAAGATGCATAAACTTGAAGTTACAGCTTGATTTCAGTGAGTTTTCATCAAAATACAGGAGTTCTGCATGAAGTGTTCATTGAGGCCTACTCTCGCTGAGAAAACACTATTTGTGACCTGTGATACAAAAATGCCATAACTTTTGTTCAAAGTGAGTTTTCAGTCAAGTTTCAACCTGAAAGCATAGAAAGATGCATAAACTTGAAGTTACAGCTTGATTTCAGTGAGTTTTCATCAAAATACAGGAGTTCTGCATGAAGTGTTCATTGAGGCCTACTCTCGCTGAGAAAACACTATTTGTGACCTGTGATACAAAAATGCCATAACTTTTGTTCAAAGTGAGTTTTCAGTCAAGTTTCAACCTGAAAGCATAGAAAGATGCATAAACTTGAAGTTACAGCTTGATTTCAGTGAGTTTTCATCAAAATACAGGAGTTCTGCATGAAGTGTTCATTTTGGCCTTCTCTCGCTGAGAAAACACTATTTGTGACCTGTGATACAAAAATGCCATAACTTTTGTTCAAAGTGAGTTTTCAGTCAAGTTTCAACCTGAAAGCATAGAAAGATGCATAAACTTGAAGTTACAGCTTGATTTTGTGAGTTTTCATCAAAATACAGGAGTTCTGCATGAAGTGTTCATTTTGGCCTTCTCTCGCTGAGAAAACGCTATTTATGACCTGCGACACAGAACAGCCATAACTTTTGTTCAAAGTGAGTTTTCAGTCAAGTTTCAACCTGAAAGCATAGAAAGATGCATAAACTTGAAGTTACAGCTTGATTTCAGTGAGTTTTCATCAAAATACAGGAGTTCTGCATGAAGTGTTCATTTTGGCCTTCTCTCGCTGAGTAAACACTATTTGTGACCTGCGACACAGAACAGCCATAACTTTTGTTCAAAGTGAGTTTTCAGTCAAGTTTCAACCTGAAAGCATAGAAAGATGCATAAACTTGAAGTTACAGATTGATTTCAGTGAGTTTTCATCAAAATACAGGAGTTCTGCATGAAGTGTTCATTTTGGCCTTCTCTCGCTGAGAAAACACTATTTGTGACCTGTGATACAAAAATGCCATAACTTTTCTTAAAAGTGAGTTTTCAGTCAAGTTTCAACCTGAAAGCATAGAAAGATGCATAAACTTGAAGTTACAGCTTGATTTCAGTGAGTTTTCATCAAAATACAGGAGTTCTGCATGAAGTGTTCATTTTGGCCTTCTCTCGCTGAGAAAACACTATTTGTGACCTGTGATACAAAAATGCAATAACTTTTGTTCAAAGTGAGTTTTCAGTCAAGTTTCAACCTGAAAGCATAGAAAGATGCATAAACTTGAAGTTACAGCTTGATTTCAGTTAGTTTTCTTCAAAATACAGGAGTTCTGCATGAAGTGTTCATTTTGGCCTTCTCTCGCTGAGAAAACGCTATTTGTGACCTGTGATACAAAAATGCCATAACTTTTGTTCAAAGTGAGTTTTCAGTCAAGTTTCAACCTGAAAGCATAGAAAGATGCATAAACTTGAAGTTACAGCTTGATTTCAGTGAGTTTTCATCAAAATACAGGAGTTCTGCATGAAGTGTTCATTTTGGCCTTCTCTCGCTGAGAAAACACTATTTGTGACCTGTGATACAAAAATGCCTTAACTTTTGTTCAAAGTGAGTTTTCAGTCAAGTTTCAACCTGAAAGCATAGAAAGATGCATAAACTTGAAGTTACAGCTTGATTTCAGTGAGTTTTCATCAAAATACAGGAGTTCTGTATGAAGTGTTCATTGAGGCCTACTCTCGCTGAGAAAACACTATTTGTGACCTGTGATACAAAAATGCCATAACTTTTGTTCAAAGTGAGTTTTCAGTCAAGTTTCAACCTGAAAGCATAGAAAGATGCATAAACTTGAAGTTACAGCTTGATTTCAGTGAGTTTTCATCAAAATACAGGAGTTCTGCATGAAGTGTTCATTTTGGCCTTCTCTCGCTGAGAAAACACTATTTGTGACCTGTGATACAAAAATGCCATAACTTTTGTTCAAAGTGAGTTTTCAGTCAAGTTTCAACCTGAAAGCATAGAAAGATGCATAAACTTGAAGTTACAGCTTGATTTTGTGAGTTTTCATCAAAATACAGGAGTTCTGCATGTAGTGTTCATTTTGGCCTTCTCTCGCTGAGAAAACGCTATTTGTGACCTGCGACACAGAACAGCCATAACTTTTGTTCAAAGTGAGTTTTCAGTCAAGTTTCAACCTGAAAGCATAGAAAGATGCATAAACTTGAAGTTACAGCTTGATTTCAGTGAGTTTTCATCAAAATACAGGAGTTCTGCATGAAGTGTTCATTTTGGCCTTCTCTCGCTGAGAAAACACTATTTGTGACCTGTGATACAAAAATGCCATAACTTTTTTAAAAGTGAGTTTTCAGTCAAGTTTCAACCTGAAAGCATAGAAAGATGCATAAACTTGAAGATACAGCTTGATTTCAGTGAGTTTTCATCAAAATACAGGAGTTCTGCATGAAGTGTTCATTTTGGCCTTCTCTCGCTGAGAAAACACTATTTGTGACCTGTGATACAAAAATGCCATAACTTTTGTTCAAAGTGAGTTTTCAGTCAAGTTTCAACCTGAAAGCATAGAAAGATGCATAAACTTGAAGTTACAGCTTGATTTCAGTGAGTTTTCATCAAAATACAGGAGTTCTGCATGAAGTGTTCATTTTGGCCTTCTCTCGCTGAGAAAACACTATTTGTGACCTGTGATACAAAAATGCCATAACTTTTTTTAAAAGTGAGTTTTCAGTCAAGTTTCAACCTGAAAGCATAGAAAGATGCATAAACTTGAAGATACAGCTTGATTTCAGTGAGTTTTCATCAAAATACAGGAGTTCTGCATGAAGTGTTCATTTTGGCCTTCTCTCGCTGAGAAAACACTATTTGTGACCTGTGATACAAAAATGCCATAACTTTTGTTCAAAGTGAGTTTTCAGTCAAGTTTCAACCTGAAAGCATAGAAAGATGCATAAACTTGAAGTTACAGCTTGATTTCAGTGGTTTTCATCAAAATACAGGAGTTCTGCATGAAGTGTTCATTTTGGCCTTCTCTCGCTGAGAAAACGCTATTTGTGACCTGTGATACAAAAATGCCATAACTTTTGTTCAAAGTGAGTTTTCAGTCAAGTTTCAACCTGAAAGCATAGAAAGATGCATAAACTTGAAGTTACAGCTTGATTTCAGTGAGTTTTCATCAAAATACAGGAGTTCTGCATGAAGTGTTCATTTTGGCCTTCTCTCGCTGAGAAAACACTATTTGTGACCTGTGATACAAAAATGCCATAACTTTTGTTCAAAGTGAGTTTTCAGTCAAGTTTCAACCTGAAAGCATAGAAAGATGCATAAACTTGAAGTTACAGCTTGATTTCAGTGAGTTTTCATCAAAATACAGGAGTTCTGCATGAAGTGTTCATTTTGGCCTTCTCTCGCTGAGAAAACACTATTTGTGACCTGTGATACAAAAATGCCATAACTTTTGTTCAAAGTGAGTTTTCAGTCAAGTTCAACCTGAAAGCATAGAAAGATGCATAAACTTGAAGTTACAGCTTGATTTCAGTGAGTTTTCATCAAAATACAGGAGATCTGCATGAAGTGTTCATTTTGGCCTTCTCTCGCTGAGAAAACGCTATTTGTGACCTGTGATACAAAAATGCCATAACTTTTGTTCAAAGTGAGTTTTCAGTCACATTTCAACCTGAAAGCATAGAAAGATGCATAAACTTGAAGTTACAGCTTGATTTCAGTGAGTTTTCATCAAAATACAGGATTTCTGCATGAAGTGTTCATTTTGGCCTTCTCTCGCTGAGAAAACACTATTTGTGACCTGTGATACAAAAATGCCATAACTTTGGTTCAAAGTGAGTTTTCAGTCAAGTTTCAACCTGAAAGCATAGAAAGATGCATAAACTTGAAGTTACAGCTTGATTTCAGTGAGTTTTCATCAAAATACAGGAGTTCTGCATGAAGTGTTCATTTTGGCCTTCTCTCGCTGAGAAAACACTATTTGTGACCTGTGATACAAAAATGCCATAACTTTTTTTAAAAGTGAGTTTTCAGTCAAGTTTCAACCTGAAAGCATAGAAAGATGCATAAACTTGAAGTTACAGCTTGATTTCAGTGAGTTTTCATCAAAATACAGGAGTTCTGCATGAAGTGTTCATTTTGGCCTTCTCTCGCTGAGAAAACACTATTTGTGACCTGTGATACAAAAATGCCATAACTTTTGTTCAAAGTGAGTTTTCAGTCAAGTTTCAACCTGAAAGCATAGAAAGATGCATAAACTTGAAGTTACAGCTTGATTTCAGTGAGTTTTCATCAAATACAGGAGTTCTGCATGAAGTGTTCATTTTGGCCTTCTCTCGCTGAGAAAACACTATTTGTGACCTGTGATACAAAAATGCCATAACTGTTGTTCAAAGTGAGTTTTCAGTCAAGTTCAACCTGAAAGCATAGAAAGATGCATAAACTTGAAGTTACAGCTTGATTTCAGTGAGTTTTCATCAAAATACAGGAGATCTGCATGAAGTGTTCATTTTGGCCTTCTCTCGCTGAGAAAACGCTATTTGTGACCTGTGATACAAAAATGCCATAACTTTTGTTCAAAGTGAGTTTTCAGTCAAGTTTCAACCTGAAAGCATAGAAAGATGCATAAACTTGAAGTTACAGCTTGATTTCAGTGAGTTTTCATCAAAATACAGGATTTCTGCATGAAGTGTTCATTTTGGCCTTCTCTCGCTGAGAAAACACTATTTGTGACCTGTGATACAAAAATGCCAAAACTTTGGTTCAAAGTGAGTTTTCAGTCAAGTTTCAACCTGAAAGCATAGAAAGATGCATAAACTTGAAGTTACAGCTTGATTTCAGTGAGTTTTCATCAAAATACAGGAGTTCTGCATGAAGTGTTCATTGAGGCCTACTCTCGCTGAGAAAACACTATTTGTGACCTGTGATACAAAAATGCCATAACTTTTGTTCAAAGTGAGTTTTCAGTCAAGTTTCAACCTGAAAGCATAGAAAGATGCATAAACTTGAAGTTACAGCTTGATTTCAGTGAGTTTTCATCAAAATACAGGAGTTCTGCATGAAGTGTTCATTTTGGCCTTCTCTCGCTGAGAAAACGCTATTTGTGACCTGTGATACAAAAATGCAATAACTTTTGTTCAAAGTGAGTTTTCAGTCAAGTTTCAACCTGAAAGCATAGAAAGATGCATAAACTTGAAGTTACAGCTTGATTTCAGTGAGTTTTCTTCAAAATACAGGAGTTCTGCATGAAGTGTTCATTTTGGCCTTCTCTCGCTGAGAAAACGCTATTTGTGACCTGTGATACAAAAATGCCATAACTTTTGTTCAAAGTGAGTTTTCAGTCAAGTTTCAACCTGAAAGCATAGAAAGATGCATAAACTTGAAGTTACAGCTTGATTTCAGTGAGTTTTCATCAAAATACAGGAGTTCTGCATGAAGTGTTCATTTTGGCCTACTGTCGCTGAGAAAACACTATTTGTGACCTGTGATACAAAAATGCCATAACTTTTTTTCAAAGTGAGTTTTCAGTCAAGTTTCAACCTGAAAGCATAGAAAGATGCATAAACTTGAAGTTACAGCTTGATTTCAGTGAGTTTTCATCAAAATACAGGAGTTCTGCATGAAGTGTTCATTTTGGCCTTCTCTCGCTGAGAAAACGCTATTTGTGACCTGCGACACAGAACAGCCATAACTTTTGTTCAAAGTGAGTTTTCGGTCAAGTTTCAACCTGAAAGCATAGAAAGATGCATAAACTTGAAGTTACAGCTTGATTTCAGTGATTTTTCATCAAAATACAGGAGTTCTGCATGAAGTGTTCATTTTGGCCTTCTCTCGCTGAGAAAACACTATTTGTGACCTGTGATACAAAAATGCATAACTTTTGTTCAAAGTGAGTTTTCAGTCAAGTTTCAACCTGAAAGCATAGAAAGATGCATAAACTTGAAGTTACAGCTTGATTTCAGTGAGTTTTCTTCAAAATACAGGAGTTCTGCATGAAGTGTTCATTTTGGCCTTCTCTCGCTGAGAAAACGCTATTGTGACCTGTGATACAAAATGCCATAACTTTTGTTCAAAGTGAGTTTTCAGTCAAGTTTCAACCTGAAAGCATAGAAAGATGCATAAACTTGAAGTTACAGCTTGATTTCAGTGAGTTTTCATCAAAATACAGGAGTTCTGCATGAAGTGTTCATTTTGGCCTACTCTCGCTGAGAAAACACTATTTGTGACCTGTGATACAAAAATGCCATAACTTTTGTTCAAAGTGAGTTTTCAGTCAAGTTTCAACCTGAAAGCATAGAAAGATGCATCAACTTGAAGTTACAGCTTGATTTCAGTGAGTTTTCATCAAAATACAGGAGTTCTGCATGAAGTGTTCATTTTGGCCTTCTCTCGCTGAGAAAACACTATTTGTGACCTGTGATACAAAAATGCCATAACTTTGTTCAAAGTGAGTTTTCAATCAAGTTTCAACCTGAAAGCATAGAAAGATGCATAAACTTGAAGTTACAGCTTGATTTCAGTGAGTTTTCATCAAAATACAGGAGTTCTGCATGAAGTGTTCATTTTGGCCTTCTCTCGCTGAGAAAACACTATTTGTGACCTGTGATACAAAAATGCCATAACTTTTTTAAAGTGAGTTTTCAGTCAAGTTTCAACCTGAAAGCATAGAAAGATGCATAAACTTGAAGTTACACCTTGATTTCAGTGAGTTTTCATCAAAATACAGGAGTTCTGCATGAAGTGTTCATTTTGGCCTTCTCTCGCTGAGAAAACACTATTTGTGACCTGTGATACAAAAATGCCATAACTTTGTTCAAAGTGAGTTTTCAGTCAAGTTTCAACCTGAAAGCATAGAAAGATGCATAAACTTGAAGTTACAGCTTGATTTCAGTGGGTTTTCATCAAAATACAGGAGTTCTGCATGAAGTGTTCATTTTGGCCTTCTCTCGCTGAGAAAACGCTATTTGTGACCTGTGATACAAAAATGCCATAACTTTTGTTCAAAGTGAGTTTTCAGTCAAGTTTCAACCTGAAAGCATAGAAAGATGCATAAACTTGAAGTTACAGCTTGATTTCAGTGAGTTTTCATCAAAATACAGGAGTTCTGCATGAAGTGTTCATTTTGGCCTTCTCTCGCTGAGAAAACACTATTTGTGACCTGTGATACAAAAATGCCAAAACTTTGGTTCAAAGTGAGTTTTCAGTCAAGTTTCAACCTGAAAGCATAGAAAGATGCATAAACTTGAAGTTACAGCTTGATTTCAGTGAGTTTTCATCAAAATACAGGAGTTCTGCATGAAGTGTTCATTTTGGCCTTCTCTCGCTGAGAAAACACTATTTGTGACCTGTGATACAAAAATGCCATAACTTTTGTTCAAAGTGAGTTTTCAGTCAAGTTTCAACCTGAAAG
>NW_028234236.1:0-51269 GCF_037954235.1 Aulostomus chinensis
TGGCTGTTTTGTGTCCCACTTCACAAATAGCGTTTTCTCAGCGAGAGAAGGCCAAAATGAACACTTCATGCAGAACTCCTGTATTTTGATGAAAACTCACTGAAATCAAGCTGTAACTTCAAGTTTATGCATCTTTCTATGCTTTCAGGTTGAAACTTGACTGAAAACTCACTTTGAAGAAAAGTTAGAGCATTTTTGAATCACAGGTCACAAATAGCGTTTTCTCAGCGAGAGAAGGCCAAAATGAACACTTCATGCAGAACTCCTGTATTTTGATGAAAACTCACTGAAATCAAGCTGTAACTTCAAGTTAATGCATCTTTCTATGCTTTCAGGTTGAAACTTGACTGAAAACTCACTTTGAAGAAAAGTTAGAGCATTTTTGTATCACAGGTCACAAATAGTGTTTTCTCAGCGAGAGAAGGCCAAAATGAACACTTCATGCAGAACTCCTGTATTTTGATGAAAACTCACTGAAATCAAGCTGTAACTTCAAGTTTATGCATCTTTCTATGCTTTCAGGTTGAAACTTGACTGAAAACTCACTTTGAACAAAAGTTATGGCTGTTTTGTGTCCCACTTCACAAATAGCGTTTTCTCAGCGAGAGAAGGCCAAAATGAACACTTCATGCAGAACTCCTGTATTTTGATGAAAACTCACTGAAATCAAGCTGTAACTTCAAGTTTATGCATCTTTCTATGCTTTCAGGTTGAAACTTGACTGAAAACTCACTTTGAAGAAAAGTTAGAGCATTTTTGTATCACAGGTCACAAATAGTGTTTTCTCAGCGAGAGAAGGCCAAAATGAACACTTCATGCAGAACTCCTGTATTTTGATGAAAACTCACTGAAATCCACCTGTAACTTCAAGTTTATGTATCTTTCTATGCTTTCAGGTTGAAACTTGACTGAAAACTCACTTTGAAGAAAAGTTATGGCTGTTTTGTGTCGCAGGTCACAAATAGTGTTTTCTCAGCGAGAGAAGGCCAAAATGAACACTTCATGCAGAACTCCTGTATTTTGATGAAAACTCACTGAAATCCACCTGTAACTTCAAGTTTATGCATCTTTTTATGCTTTCAGGTTGAAACTTGACTGAAAACTCACTTTGAAGAAAAGTTAGAGCATTTTTGTATCACAGGTCACAAATAGTGTTTTCTCATCGAGAGAAGGCCAAAATGAACACTTCATGCAGAACTCCTGTATTTTGATGAAAACTCACTGAAATCAAGCTGTAACTTCAAGTTTATGCATCTTTCTATGCTTTCAGGTTGAAACTTGACTGAAAACTCAATTTGAACAAAAGTTATGGCTGTTTTGTGTCCCACGTCACAAATAGCGTTTTCTCAGCGAGAGAAGGCCAAAATGAACACTTCATGCAGAACTCCTGTATTTTGATGAAAACTCACTGAAATCAAGCTGTAACTTCAAGTTTATGCATCTTTCTATGCTTTCAGGTTTAAACTTGACTGAAAACTCACTTTGAAGAAAAGTTAGAGCATTTTTGTATCACAGGTCACAAATAGTGTTTTCTCAGCGAGAGAAGGCCAAAATGAACACTTCATGCAGAACTCCTGTATTTTGATGAAAACTCACTGAAATCCACCTGTAACTTCAAGTTTATGCATCTTTCTATGCTTTCAGGTTGAAACTTGACTGAAAACTCACTTTGAACAAAAGTTATGGCTGTTTTGTGTCCCACGTCACAAATAGCGTTTTCTCAGCGAGAGAAGGCCAAAATGAACACTTCATGCAGAACTCCTGTATTTTGATGAAAACTCACTGAAATCAAGCTGTAACTTCAAGTTTATGCATCTTTCTATGCTTTCAGGTTGAAACTTGACTGAAAACTCACTTTGAACAAAAGTTATGGCTGTTTTGTGTCCCACTTCACAAATAGCGTTTTCTCAGCGAGAGAAGGCCAAAATGAACACTTCATGCAGAACTCCTGTATTTTGATGAAAACTCACTGAAATCAAGCTGTAACTTCAAGTTTATGCATCTTTCTATGCTTTCAGGTTGAAACTTGACTGAAAACTCACTTTGAAGAAAAGTTAGAGCATTTTTGTATCACAGGTCACAAATAGTGTTTTCTCAGCGAGAGAAGGCCAAAATGAACACTTCATGCAGAACTCCTGTATTTTGATGAAAACTCACTGAAATCCACCTGTAACTTCAAGTTTATGTATCTTTCTATGCTTTCAGGTTGAAACTTGACTGAAAACTCACTTTGAAGAAAAGTTATGGCTGTTTTGTGTCGCAGGTCACAAATAGTGTTTTCTCAGCGAGAGAAGGCCAAAATGAACACTTCATGCAGAACTCCTGTATTTTGATGAAAACTCACTGAAATCCACCTGTAACTTCAAGTTTATGCATCTTTTTATGCTTTCAGGTTGAAACTTGACTGAAAACTCACTTTGAAGAAAAGTTAGAGCATTTTTGTATCACAGGTCACAAATAGTGTTTTCTCATCGAGAGAAGGCCAAAATGAACACTTCATGCAGAACTCCTGTATTTTGATGAAAACTCACTGAAATCCACCTGTAACTTCAAGTTTATGCATCTTTCTATGCTTTCAGGTTGAAACTTGACTGAAAACTCACTTTGAACAAAAGTTATGGCTGTTTTGTGTCCCACGTCACAAATAGCGTTTTCTCAGCGAGAGAAGGCCAAAATGAACACTTCATGCAGAACTCCTGTATTTTGATGAAAACTCACTGAAATCAAGCTGTAACTTCAAGTTTATGCATCTTTCTATGCTTTCAGGTTGAAACTTGACTGAAAACTCACTTTGAAGAAAAGTTAGAGCATTTTTGTATCACAGGTCACAAAAAGTGTTTTCTCAGCGAGAGAAGGCCAAAATGAACACTTCATGCAGAACTCCTGTATTTTGATGAAAACTCACTGAAATCCACCTGTAACTTCAAGTTTATGCATCTTTCTATGCTTTCAGGTTGAAACTTGACTGAAAACTCACTTTGAACAAAAGTTATGGCTGTTTTGTGTCCCACGTCACAAATAGCGTTTTCTCAGCGAGAGAAGGCCAAAATGAACACTTCATGCAGAACTCCTGTATTTTGATGAAAACTCACTGAAATCAAGCTGTAACTTCAAGTTTATGCATCTTTCTATGCTTTCAGGTTGAAACTTGACTGAAAACTCACTTTGAAGAAAAGTTAGAGCATTTTTGTATCACAGGTCACAAATAGTGTTTTCTCAGCGAGAGAAGGCCAAAATGAACACTTCATGCAGAACTCCTGTATTTTGATGAAAACTCACTGAAATCCACCTGTAACTTCAAGTTTATGTATCTTTCTATGCTTTCAGGTTGAAACTTGACTGAAAACTCACTTTGAACAAAAGTTATGGCTGTTTTTTGTCGCAGGTCACAAATAGTGTTTTCTCAGCGAGAGAAGGCCAAAATGAACACTTCATGCAGAACTCCTGTATTTTGATGAAAACTCACTGAAATCCACCTGTAACTTCAAGTTTATGCATCTTTCTATGCTTTCAGGTTGAAACTTGACTGAAAAGTCACTTTGAAGAAAAGTTAGAGCATTTTTGTATCACAGGTCACAAATAGTGTTTTCTCAGCGAGAGAAGGCCAAAATGAACACTTCATGCAGAACTCCTGTATTTTGATGAAAACTCACTGAAATCAAGCTGTAACTTCAAGTTTATGCATCTTTCTATGCTTTCAGGTTGAAACTTGACTGAAAACTCACTTTGAACAAAAGTTATGGCTGTTTTGTGTCGCAGGTCACAAATAGTGTTTTCTCAGCGAGAGAAGGCCAAAATGAACACTTCATGCAGAACTCCTGTATTTTGATGAAAACTCACTGAAATCAAGCTGTAACTTCAAGTTTATGCATCTTTCTATGCTTTCAGGTTGAAACTTGACTGAAAACTCACTTTGAACAAAAGTTATGGCTGTTTTGTGTCGCAGGTCACAAATAGTGTTTTCTCAGCGAGAGAAGGCCAAAATGAACACTTCATGCAAAACTCCTGTATTTTGATGAAAACTCACTGAAATCAAGCTGTAACTTCAAGTTTATGCATCTTTCTATGCTTTCAGGTTGAAACTTGACTGAAAACTCACTTTGAACAAAAGTTATGGCTGTTTTGTGTCCCACGTCACAAATAGTGTTTTCTCAGCGAGAGAAGGCCAAAATGAACACTTCATGCAGAACTCCTGTATTTTGATGAAAACTCACTAAAATCCACCTGTAACTTCAAGTTTATGCATCTTTCTATGCTTTCAGGTTGAAACTTGACTGAAAACTCACTTTGAACAAAAGTTATGGCTGTTTTGTGTCGCAGGTCACAAATAGTGTTTTCTCAGCGAGAGAAGGCCAAAATGAACATTTCATGCAGAACTCCTGTATTTTGATGAAAACTCACTGAAATCCACCTGTAACTTCAAGTTTATGCATCTTTCTATGCTTTCAGGTTGAAACTTGACTGAAAACTCACTTTGAAGAAAAGTTAGAGCATTTTTGTATCACAGGTCACAAATAGTGTTTTCTCAGCGAGAGAAGGCCAAAATGAACACTTCATGCAGAACTCCTGTATTTTGATGAAAACTCACTGAAATCAAGCTGTAACTTCAAGTTTATGCATCTTTCTATGCTTTCAGGTTGAAACTTGACTGAAAACTCACTTTGAACAAAAGTTATGGCTGTTTTGTGTCCCACGTCACAAATAGCGTTTTCTCAGCGAGAGAAGGCCAAAATGAACACTTCATGCAGAACTCCTGTATTTTGATGAAAACTCACTGAAATCAAGCTGTAACTTCAAGTTTATGCATCTTTCTATGCTTTCAGGTTGAAACTTGACTGAAAACTCACTTTGAAGAAAAGTTAGAGCATTTTTGTATCACAGGTCACAAATAGTGTTTTCTCAGCGAGAGAAGGCCAAAATGAACACTTCATGCAGAACTCCTGTATTTTGATGAAAACTCACTGAAATCAAGCTGTAACTTCAAGTTTATGCATCTTCCTATGCTTTCAGGTTGAAACTTGACTGAAAACTCACTTTGAAGAAAAGTTAGAGCATTTTTGTATCACAGGTCACAAATAGTGTTTTCTCAGCGAGAGAAGGCCAAAATGAACACTTCATGCAGAACTCCTGTATTTTGATGAAAACTCACTGAAATCCACCTGTAACTTTAAGTTTATGCATCTTTCTATGCTTTCAGGTTGAAACTTGACTGAAAACTCACTTTGAAGAAAAGTTAGAGCATTTTTGTATCACAGGTCACAAATAGTGTTTTCTCAGCGAGAGAAGGCCAAAATGAACACTTCATGCAGAACTCCTGTATTTTGATGAAAACTCACTGAAATCAAGCTGTAACTTCAAGTTTATGCATCTTTCTATGCTTTCAGGTTGAAACTTGACTGAAAACTCACTTTGAACAAAAGTTATGGCTGTTTTGTGTCCCACTTCACAAATAGCGTTTTCTCAGCGAGAGAAGGCCAAAATGAACACTTCATGCAGAACTCCTGTATTTTGATGAAAACTCACTGAAATCAAGCTGTAACTTCAAGTTTATGCATCTTTCTATGCTTTCAGGTTGAAACTTGACTGAAAACTCACTTTGAAGAAAAGTTAGAGCATTTTTGTATCACAGGTCACAAATAGTGTTTTCTCAGCGAGAGAAGGCCAAAATGAACACTTCATGCAGAACTCCTGTATTTTGATGAAAACTCACTGAAATCCACCTGTAACTTCAAGTTTATGTATCTTTCTATGCTTTCAGGTTGAAACTTGACTGAAAACTCACTTTGAACAAAAGTTATGGCTGTTTTGTGTCGCAGGTCACAAATAGTGTTTTCTCAGCGAGAGAAGGCCAAAATGAACATTTCATGCAGAACTCCTGTATTTTGATGAAAACTCACTGAAATCCACCTGTAACTTCAAGTTTATGCATCTTTCTATGCTTTCAGGTTGAAACTTGACTGAAAACTCACTTTGAAGAAAAGTTAGAGCATTTTTGTATCACAGGTCACAAATAGTGTTTTCTCAGCGAGAGAAGGCCAAAATGAACACTTCATGCAGAACTCCTGTATTTTGATGAAAACTCACTGAAATCAAGCTGTAACTTCAAGTTTATGCATCTTTCTATGCTTTCAGGTTGAAACTTGACTGAAAACTCACTTTGAACAAAAGTTATGGCTGTTTTGTGTCCCACGTCACAAATAGCGTTTTCTCAGCGAGAGAAGGCCAAAATGAACACTTCATGCAGAACTCCTGTATTTTGATGAAAACTCACTGAAATCAAGCTGTAACTTCAAGTTTATGCATCTTTCTATGCTTTCAGGTTGAAACCTGACTGAAAACTCACTTTGAAGAAAAGTTAGAGCATTTTTGTATCACAGGTCACAAATAGTGTTTTCTCAGCGAGAGAAGGCCAAAATGAACACTTCATGCAGAACTCCTGTATTTTGATGAAAACTCACTGAAATCAAGCTGTAACTTCAAGTTTATGCATCTTCCTATGCTTTCAGGTTGAAACTTGACTGAAAACTCACTTTGAAGAAAAGTTAGAGCATTTTTGTATCACAGGTCACAAATAGTGTTTTCTCAGCGAGAGAAGGCCAAAATGAACACTTCATGCAGAACTCCTGTATTTTGATGAAAACTCACTGAAATCCACCTGTAACTTTAAGTTTATGCATCTTTCTATGCTTTCAGGTTGAAACTTGACTGAAAACTCACTTTGAAGAAAAGTTAGAGCATTTTTGTATCACAGGTCACAAATAGTGTTTTCTCAGCGAGAGAAGGCCAAAATGAACACTTCATGCAGAACTCCTGTATTTTGATGAAAACTCACTGAAATCAAGCTGTAACTTCAAGTTTATGCATCTTTCTATGCTTTCAGGTTGAAACTTGACTGAAAACTCACTTTGAACAAAAGTTATGGCTGTTTTGTGTCCCACTTCACAAATAGCGTTTTCTCAGCGAGAGAAGGCCAAAATGAACACTTCATGCAGAACTCCTGTATTTTGATGAAAACTCACTGAAATCAAGCTGTAACTTCAAGTTTATGCATCTTTCTATGCTTTCAGGTTGAAACTTGACTGAAAACTCACTTTGAAGAAAAGTTAGAGCATTTTTGTATCACAGGTCACAAATAGTGTTTTCTCAGCGAGAGAAGGCCAAAATGAACACTTCATGCAGAACTCCTGTATTTTGATGAAAACTCACTGAAATCCACCTGTAACTTCAAGTTTATGTATCTTTCTATGCTTTCAGGTTGAAACTTGACTGAAAACTCACTTTGAACAAAAGTTATGGCTGTTTTGTGTCGCAGGTCACAAATAGTGTTTTCTCAGCGAGAGAAGGCCAAAATGAACACTTCATGCAGAACTCCTGTATTTTGATGAAAACTCACTGAAATCCACCTGTAACTTCAAGTTTATGCATCTTTCTATGCTTTCAGGTTGAAACTTGACTGAAAACTCACTTTGAAGAAAAGTTAGAGCATTTTTGTATCACAGGTTACAAATAGTGTTTTCTCAGCGAGAGAAGGCCAAAATGAACACTTCATGCAGAACTCCTGTATTTTGATGAAAACTCACTGAAATCAAGCTGTAACTTCAAGTTTATGCATCTTTCTATGCTTTCAGGTTGAAACTTGACTGAAAACTCACTTTGAACAAAAGTTATCGCTGTTTTGTGTCCCACGTCACAAATAGCGTTTTCTCAGCGAGAGAAGGCCAAAATGAACACTTCATGCAGAACTCCTGTATTTTGATGAAAACTCACTGAAATCAAGCTGTAACTTCAAGTTTATGCATCTTTCTATGCTTTCAGGTTGAAACTTGACTGAAAACTCACTTTGAAGAAAAGTTAGAGCATTTTTGTATCACAGGTCACAAATAGTGTTTTCTCAGCGAGAGAAGGCCAAAATGAACACTTCATGCAGAACTCCTGTATTTTGATGAAAACTCACTGAAATCCACCTGTAACTTCAAGTTTATGCATCTTTCTATGCTTTCAGGTTGAAACTTGACTGAAAACTCACTTTGAACAAAAGTTATGGCTGTTTTGTGTCGCAGGTCACAAATAGTGTTTTCTCAGCGAGAGAAGGCCAAAATGAACACTTCATGCAGAACTCCTGTATTTTGATGAAAACTCACTGAAATCCACCTGTAACTTCAAGTTTATGCATCTTTCTATGCTTTCAGGTTGAAACTTGACTGAAAACTCACTTTGAAGAAAAGTTAGAGCATTTTTGTATCACAGGTCACAAATAGCGTTTTCTCAGCGAGAGAAGGCCAAAATGAACACTTCATGCAGAACTCCTGTATTTTGATGAAAACTCACTGAAATCAAGCTGTAACTTCAAGTTTATGCATCTTTCTATGCTTTCAGGTTGAAACTTGACTGAAAAGTCACTTTGAAGAAAAGTTAGACCATTTTTGTATCACAGGTCAAAAATAGTGTTTTCTCAGCGAGAGAAGGCCAAAATGAACACTTCATGCCGAACTCCTGTATTTTGATGAAAACTCACTGAAATCAAGCTGTAACTTCAAGTTTATGCATCTTTCTATGCTTTCAGGTTGAAACTTGACTGAAAACTCACTTTGAAGAAAAGTTAGAGCATTTTTGTATCACAGGTCACAAATAGTGTTTTCTCAGCGAGAGAAGGCCAAAATGAACACTTCATGCAGAACTCCTGTATTTTGATGAAAACTCACTGAAATCCACCTGTAACTTCAAGTTTATGCATCTTTCTATGCTTTCAGGTTGAAACTTGACTGAAAACTCACTTTGAACAAAAGTTATGGCTGTTTTGTGTCCCACGTCACAAATAGCGTTTTCTCAGCGAGAGAAGGCCAAAATGAACACTTCATGCAGAACTCCTGTATTTTGATGAAAACTCACTGAAATCAAGCTGTAACTTCAAGTTTATGCATCTTTCTATGCTTTCAGGTTGAAACTTGACTGAAAACTCACTTTGAACAAAAGTTATGGCTGTTTTGTGTCGCAGGTCACAAATAGTGTTTTCTCAGCGAGAGAAGGCCAAAATGAACACTTCATGCAGAACTCCTGTATTTTGATGAAAACTCACTGAAATCCACCTGTAACTTCAAGTTTATGCATCTTTCTATGCTTTCAGGTTGAAACTTGACTGAAAACTCACTTTGAAGAAAAGTTAGAGCATTTTTGTATCACAGGTCACAAATAGCGTTTTCTCAGCGAGAGAAGGCCAAAATGAACACTTCATGCAGAACTCCTGTATTTTGATGAAAACTCACTGAAATCAAGCTGTAACTTCAAGTTTATGCATCTTTCTATGCTTTCAGGTTGAAACTTGACTGAAAAGTCACTTTGAAGAAAAGTTAGAGCATTTTTGTATCACAAGTCACAAATAGCGTTTTCTCAGCGAGAGAAGGCCAAAATGAACACTTCATGCAGAACTCCTGTATTTTGATGAAAACTCACTGAAATCAAGCTGTAACTTCAAGTTTATGCATCTTTCTATGCTTTCAGGTTGAAACTTGACTGAAAACTCACTTTGAACAAAAGTTATGGCTGTTTTGTGTCGCAGGTCACAAATAGTGTTTTCTCAGCGAGAGAAGGCCAAAATGAACACTTCATGCAGAACTCCTGTATTTTGATGAAAACTCACTGAAATCCACCTGTAACTTCAAGTTTATGCATCTTTCTATGCTTTCAGGTTGAAACTTGACTGAAAACTCACTTTGAAGAAAAGTTAGAGCATTTTTGTATCACAGGTCACAAATAGCGTTTTCTCAGCGAGAGAAGGCCAAAATGAACACTTCATGCAGAACTCCTGTATTTTGATGAAAACTCACTGAAATCAAGCTGTAACTTCAAGTTTATGCATCTTTCTATGCTTTCAGGTTGAAACTTGACTGAAAAGTCACTTTGAAGAAAAGTTAGAGCATTTTTGTATCACAGGTCACAAATAGTGTTTTCTCAGCGAGAGAAGGCCAAAATGAACACTTCATGCAGAACTCCTGTATTTTGATGAAAACTCACTGAAATCAAGCTGTAACTTCAAGTTTATGCATCTTTCTATGCTTTCAGGTTGAAACTTGACTGAAAACTCACTTTGAAGAAAAGTTAGAGCATTTTTGTATCACAGGTCACAAATAGTGTTTTCTCAGCGAGAGAAGGCCAAAATGAACACTTCATGCAGAACTCCTGTATTTTGATGAAAACTCACTGAAATCAAGCTGTAACTTCAAGTTTATGCATCTTTCTATGCTTTCAGGTTGAAACTTGACTGAAAACTCACTTTGAACAAAAGTTATGGCTGTTTTGTGTCCCACGTCACAAATAGCGTTTTCTCAGCGAGAGAAGGCCAAAATGAACACTTCATGCAGAACTCCTGTATTTTGATGAAAACTCACTGAAATCAAGCTGTAACTTCAAGTTTATGCATCTTTCTATGCTTTCAGGTTGAAACTTGACTGAAAACTCACTTTGAACAAAAGTTATGGCTGTTTTGTGTCGCATGTCACAAATAGTGTTTTCTCAGCGAGAGAAGGCCAAAATGAACACTTCATGCAGAACTCCTGTATTTTGATGAAAACTCACTGAAATCCACCTGTAACTTCAAGTTTATGCATCTTTCTATGCTTTCAGGTTGAAACTTGACTGAAAACTCACTTTGAAGAAAAGTTAGAGCATTTTTGTATCACAGGTCACAAATAGCGTTTTCTCAGCGAGAGAAGGCCAAAATGAACACTTCATGCAGAACTCCTGTATTTTGATGAAAACTCACTGAAATCAAGCTGTAACTTCAAGTTTATGCATCTTTCTATGCTTTCAGGTTGAAACTTGACTGAAAACTCACTTTGAAGAAAAGTTAGAGCATTTTTGTATCACAGGTCACAAATAGTGTTTTCTCAGCGAGAGAAGGCCAAAATGAACACTTCATGCAGAACTCCTGTATTTTGATGAAAACTCACTGAAATCAAGCTGTAACTTCAAGTTTATGCATCTTTCTATGCTTTCAGGTTGAAACTTGACTGAAAACTCACTTTGAAGAAAAGTTAGAGCATTTTTGTATCACAGGTCACAAATAGTGTTTTCTCAGCGAGAGAAGGCCAAAATGAACACTTCATGCAGAACTCCTGTATTTTGATGAAAACTCACTGAAATCCACCTGTAACTTCAAGTTTATGCATCTTTCTATGCTTTCAGGTTGAAACTTGACTGAAAACTCACTTTGAAGAAAAGTTAGAGCATTTTTGTATCACAGGTCACAAATAGCGTTTTCTCAGCGAGAGAAGGCCAAAATGAACACTTCATGCAGAACTCCTGTATTTTGATGAAAACTCACTGAAATCAAGCTGTAACTTCAAGTTTATGCATCTTTCTATGCTTTCAGGTTGAAACTTGACTGAAAAGTCACTTTGAAGAAAAGTTAGAGCATTTTTGTATCACAGGTCACAAATAGTGTTTTCTCAGCGAGAGAAGGCCAAAATGAACACTTCATGCAGAACTCCTGTATTTTGATGAAAACTCACTGAAATCAACCTGTAACTTCAAGTTTATGCATCTTTCTATGCTTTCAGGTTGAAACTTGACTGAAAACTCACTTTGAAGAAAAGTTAGAGCATTTTTGTATCACAGGTCACAAATAGTGTTTTCTCAGCGAGAGAAGGCCAAAATGAACACTTCATGCAGAACTCCTGTATTTTGATGAAAACTCACTGAAATCAAGCTGTAACTTCAAGTTTATGCATCTTTCTATGCTTTCAGGTTGAAACTTGACTGAAAACTCACTTTGAACAAAAGTTATGGCTGTTTTGTGTCCCACGTCACAAATAGCGTTTTCTCAGCGAGAGAAGGCCAAAATGAACACTTCATGCAGAACTCCTGTATTTTGATGAAAACTCACTGAAATCAAGCTGTAACTTCAAGTTTATGCATCTTTCTATGCTTTCAGGTTGAAACTTGACTGAAAACTCACTTTGAACAAAAGTTATGGCTGTTTTGTGTCGCAGGTCACAAATAGTGTTTTCTCAGCGAGAGAAGGCCAAAATGAACACTTCATGCAGAACTCCTGTATTTTGATGAAAACTCACTGAAATCCACCTGTAACTTCAAGTTTATGCATCTTTCTATGCTTTCAGGTTGAAACTTGACTGAAAACTCACTTTGAAGAAAAGTTAGAGCATTTTTGTATCACAGGTCACAAATAGCGTTTTCTCAGCGAGAGAAGGCCAAAATGAACACTTCATGCAGAACTCCTGTATTTTGATGAAAACTCACTGAAATCAAGCTGTAACTTCAAGTTTATGCATCTTTCTATGCTTTCAGGTTGAAACTTGACTGAAAACTCACTTTGAAGAAAAGTTAGAGCATTTTTGTATCACAGGTCACAAATAGTGTTTTCTCAGCGAGAGAAGGCCAAAATGAACACTTCATGCAGAACTCCTGTATTTTGATGAAAACTCACTGAAATCAAGCTGTAACTTCAAGTTTATGCATCTTTCTATGCTTTCAGGTTGAAACTTGACTGAAAACTCACTTTGAAGAAAAGTTAGAGCATTTTTGTATCACAGGTCACAAATAGTGTTTTCTCAGCGAGAGAAGGCCAAAATGAACACTTCATGCAGAACTCCTGTATTTTGATGAAAACTCACTGAAATCCACCTGTAACTTCAAGTTTATGCATCTTTCTATGCTTTCAGGTTGAAACTTGACTGAAAACTCACTTTGAACAAAAGTTATGGCTGTTTTGTGTCGCAGGTCACAAATAGTGTTTTCTCAGCGAGAGAAGGCCAAAATGAACACTTCATGCAGAACTCCTGTATTTTGATGAAAACTCACTGAAATCCACCTGTAACTTCAAGTTTATGCATCTTTCTATGCTTTCAGGTTGAAACTTGACTGAAAACTCACTTTGAAGAAAAGTTAGAGCATTTTTGTATCACAGGTCACAAATAGTGTTTTCTCAGCGAGAGAAGGCCAAAATGAACACTTCATGCAGAACTCCTGTATTTTGATGAAAACTCACTGAAATCAAGCTGTAACTTCAAGTTTATGCATCTTTCTATGCTTTCAGGTTGAAACTTGACTGAAAACTCACTTTGAACAAAAGTTATGGCTGTTTTGTGTCCCACTTCACAAATAGCGTTTTCTCAGCGAGAGAAGGCCAAAATGAACACTTCATGCAGAACTCCTGTATTTTGATGAAAACTCACTGAAATCAAGCTGTAACTTCAAGTTTATGCATCTTTCTATGCTTTCAGGTTGAAACTTGACTGAAAACTCACTTTGAAGAAAAGTTAGAGCATTTTTGTGTCGCAGGTCACAAATAGTGTTTTCTCAGCGAGAGAAGGCCAAAATGAACACTTCATGCAGAACTCCTGTATTTTGATGAAAACTCACTGAAATCCACCTGTAACTTCAAGTTTATGCATCTTTCTATGCTTTCAGGTTGAAACTTGACTGAAAACTCACTTTGAAGAAAAGTTAGAGCATTTTTGTATCACAGGTCACAAAAAGCGTTTTCTCAGCGAGAGAAGGCCAAAATGAACACTTCATGCAGAACTCCTGTATTTTGATGAAAACTCACTGAAATCAAGCTGTAACTTCAAGTTTATGCATCTTTCTATGCTTTCAGGTTGAAACTTGACTGAAAACTCACTTTGAAGAAAAGTTAGAGCATTTTTGTATCACAGGTCACAAATAGTGTTTTCTCAGCGAGAGAAGGCCAAAATGAACACTTCATGCAGAACTCCTGTATTTTGATGAAAACTCACTGAAATCAAGCTGTAACTTCAAGTCTATGCATCTTTCTATGCTTTCAGGTTGAAACTTGACTGAAAACTCACTTTGAAGAAAAGTTAGAGCATTTTTGTATCACAGGTCACAAATAGTGTTTTCTCAGCGAGAGAAGGCCAAAATGAACACTTCATGCAGAACTCCTGTATTTTGATGAAAACTCACTGAAATCCACCTGTAACTTCAAGTTTATGCATCTTTCTATGCTTTCAGGTTGAAACTTGACTGAAAACTCACTTTGAACAAAAGTTATGGCTGTTTTGTGTCGCAGGTCACAAATAGTGTTTTCTCAGCGAGAGAAGGCCAAAATGAACACTTCATGCAGAACTCCTGTATTTTGATGAAAACTCACTGAAATCCACCTGTAACTTCAAGTTTATGCATCTTTCTATGCTTTCAGGTTGAAACTTGACTGAAAACTCACTTTGAAGAAAAGTTAGAGCATTTTTGTATCACAGGTCACAAATAGTGTTTTCTCATCGAGAGAAGGCCAAAATGAACACTTCATGCAGAACTCCTGTATTTTGATGAAAACTCACTGAAATCAAGCTGTAACTTCAAGTTTATGCATCTTTCTGTGCTTTCAGGTTGAAACTTGACTGAAAACTCACTTTGAACAAAAGTTATGGCTGTTTTGTGTCCCACGTCACAAATAGCGTTTTCTCAGCGAGAGAAGGCCAAAATGAACACTTCATGCAGAACTCCTGTATTTTGATGAAAACTCACTGAAATCAAGCTGTAACTTCAAGTTTATGCATCTTTCTATGCTTTCAGGTTGAAACTTGACTGAAAACTCACTTTGAAGAAAAGTTAGAGCATTTTTGTATCACAGGTCACAAATAGTGTTTTCTCAGCGAGAGAAGGCCAAAATGAACACTTCATGCAGAACTCCTGTATTTTGATGAAAACTCACTGAAATCCACCTGTAACTTCAAGTTTAGGCATCTTTCTATGCTTTCAGGTTGAAACTTGACTGAAAACTCACTTTGAACAAAAGTTATGGCTGTTTTGTGTCGCAGGTCACAAATAGTGTTTTCTCAGCGAGAGAAGGCCAAAATGAACACTTCATGCAGAACTCCTGTATTTTGATGAAAACTCACTGAAATCCACCTGTAACTTCAAGTTTATGCATCTTTCTATGCTTTCAGGTTGAAACTTGACTGAAAACTCACTTTGAAGAAAAGTTAGAGCATTTTTGTATCACAGGTCACAAATAGCGTTTTCTCAGCGAGAGAAGGCCAAAATGAACACTTCATGCAGAACTCCTGTATTTTGATGAAAACTCACTGAAATCAAGCTGTAACTTCAAGTTTATGCATCTTTCTATGCTTTCAGGTTGAAACTTGACTGAAAACTCACTTTGAAGAAAAGTTAGAGAATTTTTGTATCACAGGTCACAAATAGTGTTTTCTCAGCGAGAGAAGGCCAAAATGAACACTTCATGCAGAACTCCTGTATTTTGATGAAAACTCACTGAAATCAAGCTGTAACTTCAAGTTTATGCATCTTTCTATGCTTTCAGGTTGAAACTTGACTGAAAACTCACTTTGAAGAAAAGTTAGAGCATTTTTGTATCACAGGTCACAAATAGTGTTTTCTCAGCGAGAGAAGGCCAAAATGAACACTTCATGCAGAACTCCTGTATTTTGATGAAAACTCACTGAAATCCACCTGTAACTTCAAGTTTATGCATCTTTCTATGCTTTCAGGTTGAAACTTGACTGAAAACTCACTTTGAACAAAAGTTATGGCTGTTTTGTGTCCCACGTCACAAATAGCGTTTTCTCAGCGAGAGAAGGCCAAAATGAACACTTCATGCAGAACTCCTGTATTTTGATGAAAACTCACTGAAATCAAGCTGTAACTTCAAGTTTATGCATCTTTCTATGCTTTCAGGTTGAAACTTGACTGAAAACTCACTTTGAAGAAAAGTTAGAGCATTTTTGTATCACAGGTCACAAATAGTGTTTTCTCAGCGAGAGAAGGCCAAAATGAACACTTCATGCAGAACTCCTGTATTTTGATGAAAACTCACTGAAATCCACCTGTAACTTCAAGTTTATGCATCTTTCTATGCTTTCAGGTTGAAACTTGACTGAAAACTCACTTTGAACAAAAGTTATGGCTGTTTTGTGTCGCAGGTCACAAATAGTGTTTTCTCAGCGAGAGAAGGCCAAAATGAACACTTCATGCAGAACTCCTGTATTTTGATGAAAACTCACTGAAATCCACCTGTAACTTCAAGTTTATGCATCTTTCTATGCTTTCAGGTTGAAACTTGACTGAAAACTCACTTTGAAGAAAAGTTAGAGCATTTTTGTATCACAGGTCACAAATAGTGTTTTCTCAGCGAGAGAAGGCCAAAATGAACACTTCATGCAGAACTCCTGTATTTTGATGAAAACTCACTGAAATCAAGCTGTAACTTCAAGTTTATGCATCTTTCTATGCTTTCAGGTTGAAACTTGACTGAAAACTCACTTTGAACAAAAATTATGGCTGTTTTGTGTCGCAGGTCACAAATAGTGTTTTCTCAGCGAGAGAAGGCCAAAATGAACACTTCATGAAGAACTCCTGTATTTTGATGAAAACTCACTGAAATCCACCTGTAACTTCAAGTTTATGCAACTTTCTATGCTTTCAGGTTGAAACTTGACTTAAAACTCACTTTGAAGAAAAGTTAGAGCATTTTTGTATCACAGGTCACAAATAGCGTTTTCTCAGCGAGAGAAGGCCAAAATGAACACTTCATGCAGAACTCCTGTATTTTGATGAAAACTCACTGAAATCAAGCTGTAACTTCAAGTTTATGCATCTTTCTATGCTTTCAGGTTGAAACTTGACTGAAAACTAACTTTGAAGAAAAGTTATGGCTGTTTTGTGTCCCACGTCACAAATAGCGTTTTCTCAGCGAGAGAAGGCCAAAATGAACACTTCATGCAGAACTCCTGTATTTTGATGAAAACTCACTGAAATCAAGCTGTAACTTCAAGTTTATGCATCTTTCTATGCTTTCAGGTTGAAACTTGACTGAAAACTCACTTTGAAGAAAAGTTAGAGCATTTTTGTATCACAGGTCACAAATAGTGTTTTCTCAGCGAGAGAAGGCCAAAATGAACACTTCATGCAGAACTCCTGTATTTTGATGAAAACTCACTGAAATCCACCTGTAACTTCAAGTTTATGCATCTTTCTATGCTTTCAGGTTGAAACTTGACTGAAAACTCACTTTGAACAAAAGTTATGGCTGTTTTGTGTCGCAGGTCACAAATAGTGTTTTCTCAGCGAGAGAAGGCCAAAATGAACACTTCATGCAGAACTCCTGTATTTTGATGAAAACTCACTGAAATCCACCTGTAACTTCAAGTTTATGCATCTTTCTATGCTTTCAGGTTGAAACTTGACTGAAAACTCACTTTGAAGAAAAGTTAGAGCATTTTTGTATCACAGGTCACAAATAGTGTTTTCTCAGCGAGAGAAGGCCAAAATGAACACTTCATGCAGAACTCCTGTATTTTGATGAAAACTCACTGAAATCAAGCTGTAACTTCAAGTTTATGCATCTTTCTATGCTTTCAGGTTGAAACTTGACTGAAAACTCACTTTGAACAAAAGTTATGGCTGTTTTGTGTCCCACGTCACAAATAGCGTTTTCTCAGCGAGAGAAGGCCAAAATGAACACTTCATGCAGAACTCCTGTATTTTGATGAAAACTCACTGAAATCCACCTGTAACTTCAAGTTTATGCATCTTTCTATGCTTTCAGGTTGAAACTTGACTGAAAACTCACTTTGAACAAAAGTTATGGCTGTTTTGTGTCGCAGGTCACAAATAGTGTTTTCTCAGCGAGAGAAGGCCAAAATGAACACTTCATGCAAAACTCCTGTATTTTGATGAAAACTCACTGAAATCAAGCTGTAACTTCAAGTTTATGCATCTTTCTATGCTTTCAGGTTTAAACTTGACTGAAAACTCACTTTGAACAAAAGTTATGGCTGTTTTGTGTCCCAAGTCACAAATAGCGTTTTCTCAGCCAGAGAAGGCCAAAATGAACACTTCATGCAGAACTCCTGTATTTTGATGAAAACTCACTGAAATCAAGCTGTAACTTCAAGTTTATGCATCTTTCTATGCTTTCAGGTTGAAACTGGACTGAAAACTCACTTTGAAGAAAAGTTAGAGCATTTTTGTATCACAGGTCACAAATAGTGTTTTCTCAGCGAGAGAAGGCCAAAATGAACACTTCATGCAGAACTCCTGTATTTTGATGAAAACTCACTGAAATCAAGCTGTAACTTCAAGTTTATGCATCTTTCTATGCTTTCAGGTTGAAACTTGACTGAAAACTCACTTTGAAGAAAAGTTAGAGCATTTTTGTATCACAGGTCACAAATAGTGTTTTCTCAGCAAGAGAAGGCCAAAATAAACACTTCATGCAGAACTCCTGTATTTTGATGAAAACTCACTAAAATCCACCTCTAACTTCAAGTTTATGCATCTTTCTATGCTTTCAGGTTGAAACTTGACTGAAAACTCACTTTGAACAAAAGTTATGGCTGTTTTGTGTCGCAGGTCACAAATAGTGTTTTCTCAGCGAGAGAAGGCCAAAATGAACACTTCATGCAGAACTCCTGTATGTTGATGAAAACTCACTGAAATCCACCTGTAACTTCAAGTTTATGCATCTTTCTATTCTTTCAGGTTGAAACTTGACTGAAAACTCACTTTGAAGAAAAGTTAGAGCATTTTTGTTTCACAGTTCACAAATACTGTTTTCTCAGCGAGAGAAGGCCAAAATGAACACTTCATGCAGAACTCCTGTATTTTGATGAAAACTCACTGAAATCCACCTGTAACTTCAAGTTTATGTATCTTTCTATGCTTTCAGGTTGAAACTTGACTGAAAACTCACTTTGAAGAAAAGTTAGAGCATTTTTGTATCACAGGTCACAAATAGTGTTTTCTCAGCAAGAGAAGGCCAAAATGAACACTTCATGCAGAACTCCTGTATTTTGATGAAAACTCACTAAAATCCACCTCTAACTTCAAGTTTATGCATCTTTCTATGCTTTCAGGTTGAAACTTGACTGAAAACTCACTTTGAACAAAAGTTATAGCTGTTTTGTGTCGCAGGTCACAAATAGTGTTTTCTCAGCGAGAGAAGGCCAAAATGAACACTTCATGCAGAACTCCTGTATGTTGATGAAAACTCACTGAAATCCACCTGTAACTTCAAGTTTATGCATCTTTCTATTCTTTCAGGTTGAAACTTGACTGAAAACTCACTTTGAAGAAAAGTTAGAGCATTTTTGTTTCACAGTTCACAAATAGTGTTTTCTCAGCGAGAGAAGGCCAAAATGAACACTTCATGCAGAACTCCTGTATTTTGATGAAAACTCACTGAAATCCACCTGTAACTTCAAGTTTATGTATCTTTCTATGCTTTCAGGTTGAAACTTGACTGAAAACTCACTTTGAACAAAAGTTATGGCTGTTTTGTGTCCCACGTCACAAATAGCGTTTTCTCAGCGAGAGAAGGCCAAAATGAACACTTCATTCAGAACTCCTGTATTTTGATGAAAACTCACTTAAATCAAGCTGTAACTTCAAGTTTATGCATCTTTCTATGCTTTCAGGTTGAAACTTGACTGAAAACTCACTTTGAACAAAAGTTATGGCTGTTTTGTGTCGCAGGTCACAAATAGTGTTTTCTCAGCGAGAGAAGGCCAAAATGAACACTTCATGCAAAACTCCTGTATTTTGATGAAAACTCACTGAAATCAAGCTGTAACTTCAAGTTTATGCATCTTTCTATGCTTTCAGGTTGAAACTTGACTGAAAACTCACTTTGAACAAAAGTTATGTCTGTTTTGTGTCCCACGTCACAAATAGCGTTTTCTCAGCGAGAGAAGGCCAAAATGAACACTTCATGCAGAACTCCTGTATTTTGATGAAAACTCACTGATATCAAGCTGTAACTTCAAGTTTATGCATCTTTCTATGCTTTCAGGTTGAAACTTGACTGAAAACTCACTTTGAAGAAAAGTTAGAGCATTTTTGTATCACAGGTCACAAATAGTGTTTTCTCAGCGAGAGAAGGCCAAAATGAACACTTCATGCAGAACTCCTGTATTTTGATGAAAACTCACTGAAATCAAGCTGTAACTTCAAGTTTATGCATCTTTCTATGCTTTCAGGTTGAAACTTGACTGAAAACTCACTTTGAACAAAAGTTAGAGCATTTTTGTATCACAGGTCACAAATAGTGTTTTCTCAGCGAGAGAAGGCCAAAATGAACACTTCATGCAGAACTCCTGTATTTTGATGAAAACTCACTGAAATCCACCTGTAACTTCAAGTTTATGCATCTTTCTATGCTTTCAGGTTGAAACTTGACTGAAAACTCACTTTGAACAAAAGTTATGGCTGTTTTGTGTCGCAGGTCACAAATAGTGTTTTCTCAGCGAGAGAAGGCCAAAATGAACACTTCATGCAGAACTCCTGTATTTTGATGAAAACTCACTGAAATCCACCTGTAACTTCAAGTTTATGCATCTTTCTATGCTTTCAGGTTGAAACTTGACTGAAAACTCACTTTGAAGAAAAGTTAGAGCATTTTTGTATCACAGGTCACAAATAGTGTTTTCTCAGCGAGAGAAGGCCAAAATGAACACTTCATGCAGAACTCCTGTATTTTGATGAAAACTCACTGAAATCAAGCTGTAACTTCAAGTTTATGCATCTTTCTATGCTTTCAGGTTGAAACTTGACTGAAAACTCACTTTGAACAAAAATTATGGCTGTTTTGTGTCGCAGGTCACAAATAGTGTTTTCTCAGCGAGAGAAGGCCAAAATGAACACTTCATGCAGAACTCCTGTATTTTGATGAAAACTCACTGAAATCCACCTGTAACTTCAAGTTTATGCAACTTTCTATGCTTTCAGGTTGAAACTTGACTTAAAACTCACTTTGAAGAAAAGTTAGAGCATTTTTGTATCACAGGTCACAAATAGCGTTTTCTCAGCGAGAGAAGGCCAAAATGAACACTTCATGCAGAACTCCTGTATTTTGATGAAAACTCACTGAAATCAAGCTGTAACTTCAAGTTTATGCATCTTTCTATGCTTTCAGGTTGAAACTTGACTGAAAACTCACTTTGAACAAAAGTTAGAGCATTTTTGTATCACAGGTCACAAATAGTGTTTTCTCAGCGAGAGAAGGCCAAAATGAACACTTCATGCAGAACTCCTGTATTTTGATGAAAACTCACTGAAATCAAGCTGTAACTTCAAGTTTATGCATCTTTCTATGCTTTCAGGTTGAAACTTGACTAAAAACTCACTTTGAACAAAAGTTATGGCTGTTTTTTGTCGCAGGTCACATATAGTGTTTTCTCAGCGAGAGAAGGCCAAAATGAACACTTCATGCAGAACTCCTGTATTTTGATGAAAACTCACTGAAATCCACCTGTAACTTCAAGTTTATGCAACTTTCTATGCTTTCAGGTTGAAACTTGACTGAAAACTCACTTTGAAGAAAAGTTAGAGCATTTTTGTATCACAGGTCACAAATAGCGTTTTCTCAGCGAGAGAAGGCCAAAATGAACACTTCATGCAGAACTCCTGTATTTTGATGAAAACTCACTGAAATCAAGCTTTAACTTCAAGTTTATGCATCTTTCTATGCTTTCAGGTTGAAACTTGACTGAAAACTCACTTTGAACAAAAGTTATGGCTGTTTTGTGTCCCACGTCACAAATAGCGTTTTCTCAGCGAGAGAAGGCCAAAATGAACACTTCATGCAGAACTCCTGTATTTTGATGAAAACTCATTGAAATCAAGCTGTAACTTCAAGTTTATGCATCTTTCTATGCTTTCAGGTTGAAACTTGACTGAAAACTCACTTTGAAGAAAAGTTAGAGCATTTTTGTATCACAGGTCACAAATAGTGTTTTCTCAGCGAGAGAAGGCCAAAATGAACACTTCATGCAGAACTCCTGTATTTTGATGAAAACTCACTGAAATCCACCTGTAACTTCAAGTTTATGCATCTTTCTATGCTTTCAGGTTGAAACTTGACTGAAAACTCACTTTGAACAAAAGTTATGGCTGTTTTGTGTCCCACGTCACAAATAGCGTTTTCTCAGCGAGAGAAGGCCAAAATGAACACTTCATGCAGAACTCCTGTATTTGATGAAAACTCACTGAAATCAACCTGTAACTTCAAGTTTATGCATCTTTCTATGCTTTCAGGTTGAAACTTGACTGAAAACTCACTTTGAACAAAAGTTATGGCTGTTTTGTGTCCCACGTCACAAATAGCGTTTTCTCAGCGAGAGAAGGCCAAAATGAACACTTCATGCAGAACTCCTGTATTTTGATGAAAACTCACTGAAATCAAGCTGTAACTTCAAGTTTATGCATCTTTCTATGCTTTCAGGTTGAAACTTGACTGAAAACTCACTTTGAAGAAAAGTTAGAGCATTTTTGTATCACAGGTCACAAATAGTGTTTTCTCAGCGAGAGAAGGCCAAAATGAACACTTCATGCAGAACTCCTGTATTTTGATGAAAACTCACTGAAATCAAGCTGTAACTTCAAGTTTATGCATCTTTCTATGCTTTCAGGTTGAAACTTGACTGAAAACTCACTTTGAAGAAAAGTTAGAGCATTTTTGTATCACAGGTCACAAATAGTGTTTTCTCAGCGAGAGAAGGCCAAAATGAACACTTCATGCAGAACTCCTGTATTTTGATGAAAACTCACTGAAATCCACCTGTAACTTCAAGTTTATGCATCTTTCTATGCTTTCAGGTTGAAACTTTACTGAAAACTTACTTTGAACAAAAGTTATGGCTGTTTTGTGTCGCAGGTCACAAATAGTGTTTTCTCAGCGAGAGAAGGCCAAAATGAACACTTCATGCAGAACTCCTGTATTTTGATGAAAACTCACTGAAATCCACCTGTAACTTCAAGTTTATGCATCTTTCTATGCTTTCAGGTTGAAACTTGACTGAAAACTCACTTTGAAGAAAAGTTAGAGCATTTTTGTATCACAGGTCACAAATAGTGTTTTCTCAGCGAGAGAAGGCCAAAATGAACACTTCATGCAGAACTCCTGTATTTTGATGAAAACTCACTGAAATCCACCTCTAACTTCAAGTTTATGCATCTTTCTATGCTTTCAGGTTGAAACTTGAATGAAAACTCACTTTGAACAAAAGTTATGGCTGTTTTGTGTCGCAGGTCACAAATAGTGTTTTCTCAGCGAGAGAAGGCCAAAATGAACACTTCATGCAGAACTCCTGTATTTTGATGAAAACTCACTGAAATCCACCTGTAACTTCAAGTTTATGCATCTTTCTATTCTTTCAGGTTGAAACTTGACTGAAAACTCACTTTGAAGAAAAGTTAGAGCATTTTTGTATCACAGTTCACAAATAGTGTTTTCTCAGCGAGAGAAGGCCAAAATGAACACTTCATGCAGAACTCCTGTATTTTGATGAAAACTCACTGAAATCCACCTGTAACTTCAAGTTTATGCATCTTTCTATGCTTTCAGGTTGAAACTTGACTGAAAACTCACTTTGAAGAAAAGTTAGAGCATTTTTGTATCACAGGTCACAAATAGTGTTTTCTCAGCGAGAGAAGGCCAAAATGAACACTTCATGCAGAACTCCTGTATTTTGATGAAAACTCACTGAAATCCACCTGTAACTTCAAGTTTATGCATCTTTCTATGCTTTCAGGTTGAAACTTGACTAAAAACTCACTTTGAACAAAAGTTATTGCTGTTTTGTGTCGCAGGTCACATATAGTGTTTTCTCAGCGAGAGAAGGCCAAAATGAACACTTCATGCAGAACTCCTGTATTTTGATGAAAACTCACTGAAATCCACCTGTAACTTCAAGTTTATGCAACTTTCTATGCTTTCAGGTTGAAACTTGACTGAAAACTCACTTTGAAGAAAAGTTAGAGCATTTTTGTATCACAGGTCACAAATAGCGTTTTCTCAGCGAGAGAAGGCCAAAATGAACACTTCATGCAGAACTCCTGTATTTTGATGAAAACTCACTGAAATCAAGCTGTAACTTCAAGTTTATGCATCTTTCTATGCTTTCAGGTTGAAACTTGACTGAAAACTCACTTTGAACAAAAGTTATGGCTGTTTTGTTTCCCACGTCACAAATAGCGTTTTCTCAGCGAGAGAAGGCCAAAATGAACACTTCATGCAGAACTCCTGTATTTTGATGAAAACTCACTGAAATCAAGCTGTAACTTCAAGTTTATGCATCTTTCTATGCTTTCAGGTTGAAACTTGACTGAAAACTCACTTTGAAGAAAAGTTAGAGCATTTTTGTATCACAGGTCACAAATAGTGTTTTCTCAGCGAGAGAAGGCCAAAATGAACACTTCATGCAGAACTCCTGTATTTTGATGAAAACTCACTGAAATCCACCTGTAACTTCAAGTTTATGCATCTTTCTATGCTTTCAGGTTGAAACTTGACTGAAAACTCACTTTGAACAAAAGTTATGGCTGTTTTGTGTCGCAGGTCACAAATAGTGTTTTCTCAGCGAGAGAAGGCCAAAATGAACACTTCATGCAGAACTCCTGTATTTTGATGAAAACTCACTGAAATCAAGCTGTAACTTCAAGTTTATGCATCTTTCTATGCTTTCAGGTTGAAACTTGACTGAAAACTCACTTTGAAGAAAAGTTAGAGCATTTTTGTATCACAGGTCACAAATAGTGTTTTCTCAGCGAGAGAAGGCCAAAATGAACACTTCATGCAGAACTCCTGTATTTTGATGAAAACTCACTGAAATCAAGCTGTAACTTCAAGTTTATGCATCTTTCTATGCTTTCAGGTTGAAACTTGACTGAAAACTCACTTTGAACAAAAGTTAGAGCATTTTTGTATCACAGGTCACAAATAGTGTTTTCTCAGCGAGAGAAGGCCAAAATGAACACTTCATGCAGAACTCCTGTATTTTGATGAAAACTCACTGAAATCCACCTGTAACTTCAAGTTTATGCATCTTTCTATCCTTTCAGGTTGAAACTTTACTGAAAACTCACTTTGAACAAAAGTTATGGCTGTTTTGTGTCGCAGGTCACAAATAGTGTTTTCTCAGCGAGAGAAGGCCAAAATGAACACTTCATGCAGAACTCCTGTATTTTGATGAAAACTCACTGAAATCCACCTGTAACTTCAAGTTTATGCATCTTTCTATGCTTTCAGGTTGAAACTTGACTGAAAACTCACTTTGAAGAAAAGTTAGAGCATTTTTGTATCACAGGTCACAAATAGCGTTTTCTCAGCGAGAGAAGGCCAAAATGAACACTTCATGCAGAACTCCTGTATTTTGATGAAAACTCACTGAAATCAAGCTGTAACTTCAAGTTTATGCATCTTTCTATGCTTTCAGGTTGAAACTTGACTGAAAACTCACTTTGAACAAAAGTTATGGCATTTTTGTGTCACAGGTCACAAATAGTGTTTTCTCAGCGAGAGAAGGCCAAAATGAACACTTCATGCAGAACTCCTGTATTTTGATGAAAACTCACTGAAATCCACCTGTAACTTCAAGTTTATGCATCTTTCTATGCTTTCAGGTTGAAACTTGACTGAAAACTCACTTTGAACAAAAGTTATGGCATTTTTGTGTCACAGGTCACAAATAGTGTTTTCTCAGCGAGAGAAGGCCAAAATGAACACTTCATGCAGAACTCCTGTATTTTGATGAAAACTCACTGAAATCCACCTGTAACTTCAATTTTATGCATCTTTCTATGCTTTCAGGTTGAAACTTGACTGAAAACTCACTTTTAACAAAAGTTATGGCATTTTTGTATCACAGGTCACAAATAGTGTTTTCTCAGCGAGAGAAGGCCAAAATGAACACTTTATGCAGAACTCCTGTATTTTGATGAAAACTCACTGAAATCAAGCTGTAACTTCAAGTTTATGCATCTTTCTATGCTTTCAGGTTGAAACTTGACTTAAAAATCACTTTGAACAAAAGTTATGGCATTTTTGTATCACAGGTCACAAATAGTGTTTTCTCAGCGAGAGAAGGCCAAAATGAACACTTCATGCAGAACTCCTGTATTTTGATGAAAACTCACTGAAATCCACCTGTAACTTCAAGTTTATGCATCTTTCTATGCTTTCAGGTTGAAACTTGACTGAAAACTCACTTTGAACAAAAGTTATGGCTGTTTTGTGTCGCAGGTCACAAATAGTGTTTTCTCAGCGAGAGAAGGCCAAAATGAACACTTCATGCAGAACTCCTGTATTTTGATGAAAACTCACTGAAATCCACCTGTAACTTCAAGTTTATGCATCTTTCTATGCTTTCAGGTTGAAACTTGACTGAAAACTCACTTTGAAGAAAAGTTAGATTATTTTTGTATCACAGGTCACAAATAGTGTTTTCTCAGCGAGAGAAGGCCAAAATGAACACTTCATGCAGAACTCCTGTATTTTGATGAAAACTCACTGAAATCAAGCTGTAACTTCAAGTTTATGCATCTTTCTATGCTATCAGGTTGAAACTTGACTGAAAACTCACTTTGAAGAAAAGTTAGAGCATTTTTGTATCACAGGTCACAATAGTGTTTTCTCAGCGAGAGAAGGCCAAAATGAACACTTCATGCAGAACTCCTGTATTTTGATGAAAACTCACTGAAATCAAGCTGTAACTTCAAGTTTATGCATCTTTCTATGCTTTCAGGTTGAAACTTGACTGAAAACTCACTTTGAACAAAAGTTATGGCTGTTTTGTGTCCCACGTCACAAATAGCGTTTTCTCAGCGAGAGAAGGCCAAAATGAACACTTCATGCAGAACTCCTGTATTTTGATGAAAATTCACTGAAATCAAGCTGTAACTTCAAGTTTATGCATCTTTCTATGCTTTCAGGTTGAAACTTGACTGAAAACTCACTTTGAACAAAAGTTAGAGCATTTTTGTATCGCAGGTCACAAATAGTGTTTTCTCAGCAAGAGAAGGCCAAAATGAACACTTCATGCAGAACTCCTGTATTTTGATGAAAACTCACTGAAATCCACCTGTAACTTCAAGTTTATGCATCTTTCTATGCTTTCAGGTTGAAACTTGACTGAAAACTCACTTTGAACAAAAGTTAGAGCATTTTTGTATCACAGGTCACAAATAGTGTTTTCTCAGCGAGAGAAGGCCAAAATGAACACTTCATGCAGAACTCCTGTATTTTGATGAAAACTCACTGAAATCCACCTGTAACTTCAAGTTTATGCATCTTTCTATGCTTTCAGGTTGAAACTTGACTGAAAACTCACTTTGAACAAAAGTTATGGCTGTTTTGTGTCGCAGGTCACAAATAGTGTTTTCTCAGCGAGAGAAGGCCAAAATGAACACTTCATGCAGAACTCCTGTATTTTGATGAAAACTCACTGAAATCCACCTGTAACTTCAAGTTTATGCATCTTTCTATGCTTTCAGGTTGAAACTTGACTGAAAACTCACTTTAAAGAAAAGTTAGAGCATTTTTGTATCACAGGTCACAAATAGTGTTTTCTCAGCGAGAGAAGGCCAAAATGAACACTTCATGCAGAACTCCTGTATTTTGATGAAAACTCACTGAAATCAAGCTGTAACTTCAAGTTTATGCATCTTTCTATGCTTTCAGGTTGAAACTTGACTGAAAACTCACTTTGAAGAAAAGTTAGAGCATTTTTGTATCACAGGTCACAAATAGTGTTTTCTCAGCGAGAGAAGGCCAAAATGAACACTTCATGCAGAACTCCTGTATTTTGATGAAAACTCACTGAAATCCACCTGTAACTTCAAGTTTATGCATCTTTCTATGCTTTCAGGTTGAAACTTGACTGAAAACTCACTTTGAACAAAAGTTATGGCTGTTTTGTGTCCCACGTCACAAATAGTGTTTTCTCAGCGAGAGAAGGCCAAAATGAAGACTTCATGCAGAACTCCTGTATTTTGATGAAAACTCACTGAAATCAAGCTGTAACTTCAAGTTTATGCATCTTTCTATGCTTTCAGGTTGAAACTTGACTGAAAACTCACTTTGAAGAAAAGTTAGAGCATTTTTGTATCACAGGTCACAAATAGTGTTTTCTCAGCGAGAGAAGGCCAAAATGAACACTTCATGCAGAACTCCTGTATTTTGATGAAAACTCACTGAAATCAAGCTGTAACTTCAAGTTTATGCATCTTTCTATGCTTTCAGGTTGAAACTTGACTGAAAACTCACTTTGAACAAAAGTTATGGCTGTTTTGTGTCCCACGTCACAAATAGCGTTTTCTCAGCGAGAGAAGGCCAAAATGAACACTTCATGCAGAACTCCTGTATTTTGATGAAAACTCACTGAAATCAAGCTGTAACTTCAAGTTTATGCATCTTTCTATGCTTTCAGGTTGAAACTTGACTGAAAACTCACTTTGAACAAAAGTTATGGCTGTTTCGTGTCGTAGGTCACAAATAGTGTTTTCTCAGCGAGAGAAGGCCAAAATGAACACTTCATGCAAAACTCCTGTATTTTGATGAAAACTCACTGAAATCAAGCTGTAACTTCAAGTTTATGCATCTTTCTATGCTTTCAGGTTGAAACTTGACTGAAAACTCACTTTGAAGAAAAGTTAGAGCATTTTTGTATCACAGGTCACAAATAGTGTTTTCTCAGCGAGAGAAGGCCAAAATGAACACTTCATGCAGAACTCCTGTATTTTGATGAAAACTCACCGAAATCAAGCTGTAACTTCAAGTTTATGCATCTTTCTATGCTTTCAGGTTGAAACTTGACTGAAAACTCACTTTGAACAAAAGTTATGGCTGTTTTGTGTCCCACGTCACAAATTGCGTTTTCTCAGCGAGAGAAGGCCAAAATGAACACTTCATGCAGAACTCCTGTATTTTGATGAAAACTCACTGAAATCCACCTGTAACTTCAAGTTTATGCATCTTTCTATGCTTTCAGGTTGAAACTTGACTGAAAACTCACTTTGAAGAAAAGTTAGAGCATTTTTGTATCACAGGTCACAAATAGTGTTTTCTCAGCGAGAGAAGGCCAAAATGAACACTTCATGCAGAACTCCTGTATTTTGATGAAAACTCACTGAAATCAATCTGTAACTTCAAGTTTATGCATCTTTCTATGCTTTCAGGTTGAAACTTGACTGAAAACTCACTTTGAAGAAAAGTTAGAGCATTTTTGTATCACAGGTCACAAATAGTGTTTTCTCAGCGAGAGAAGGCCAAAATGAACACTTCATGCAGAACTCCTGTATTTTGATGAAAACTCACTGAAATCCACCTGTAACTTCAAGTTTATGCATCTTTCTATGCTTTCAGGTTGAAACTTGACTGAAAACTCACTTTGAACAAAAGTTATGGCTGTTTTGTGTCGCAGGTCACAAATAGTTTTTTCTCAGCGAGAGAAGGCCAAAATGAACACTTCATGCAGAACTCCTGTATTTTGATGAAAACTCACTGAAATCCACCTGTAACTTCAAGTTTATGCATCTTTCTATGCTTTCAGGTTGAAACTTGACTGAAAACTCACTTTGAAGAAAAGTTAGAGCATTTTTGTATCACAGGTCACAAATAGTGTTTTCTCAGCGAGAGAAGGCCAAAATGAACACTTCATGCAGAACTCCTGTATTTTGATGAAAACTCACTGAAATCAAGCTGTAACTTCAAGTTTATGCATCTTTCTATGCTTTCAGGTTGAAACTTGACTGAAAACTCACTTTGAACAAAAGTTATGGCTGTTTTGTGTCCCACGTCACAAATAGCGTTTTCTCAGCGAGAGAAGGCCAAAATAAACACTTCATGCAGAACTCCTGTATTTTGATGAAAACTCACTGAAATCAAGCTGTAACTTCAAGTTTATGCATCTTTCTATGCTTTCAGGTTGAAACTTGACTGAAAACTCACTTTGAAGAAAAGTTAGAGCATTTTTGTATCACAGGTCACAAATAGTGTTTTCTCAGCGAGAGAAGGCCAAAATGAACACTTCATGCAGAACTCCTGTATTTTGATGAAAACTCACTGAAATCAAGCTGTAACTTCAAGTTTATGCATCTTTCTATGCTTTCAGGTTGAAACTTGACTGAAAACTCACTTTGAACAAAAGTTATGGCTGTTTTGTGTCCCACGTCACAAATAGCGTTTTCTCAGCGAGAGAAGGCCAAAATGAACACTTCATGCAGAACTCCTGTATTTTGATGAAAACTCACTGAAATCAAGCTGTAACTTCAAGTTTATGCATCTTTCTATGCTTTCAGGTTGAAACTTGACTGAAAACTCACTTTGAACAAAAGTTAGAGCATTTTTGTATCACAGGTCACAAATAGCGTTTTCTCAGCGAGAGAAGGCCAAAATGAACACTTCATGCAGAACTCCTGTATTTTGATGAAAACTCACTGAAATCAAGCTGTAACTTCAAGTTTATGCATCTTTCTATGCTTTCAGGTTGAAACTTGACTGAAAACTCACTTTGAACAAAAGTTATGGCTGTTTTGTGTCCCACGTCACAAATAGCGTTTTCTCAGCGAGAGAAGGCCAAAATGAACACTTCATGCAGAACTCCTGTATTTTGATGAAAACTCACTGAAATCAAGCTGTAACTTCAAGTTTATGCATCTTTCTATGCTTTCAGGTTGAAACTTGACTGAAAACTCACTTTGAACAAAAGTTATGGCTGTTTTGTGTCCCACGTCACAAATAGCGTTTTCTCAGAGAGGAGAAGGCCAAAATGAACACTTCATGCAGAACTCCTGTATTTTGATGAAAACTCACTGAAATCAAGCTGTAACTTCAAGTTTATGCATCTTTCTATGCTTTCAGGTTGAAACTTGACTGAAAACTCACTTTGAAGAAAAGTTAGAGCATTTTTGTATCACAGGTCACAAATAGTGTTTTCTCAGCGAGAGAAGGCCAAAATGAACACTTCATGCAGAACTCCTGTATTTTGATGAAAACTCACTGAAATCAAGCTGTAACTTCAAGTTTATGCATCTTTCTATGCTTTCAGGTTGAAACTTGACTGAAAACTCACTTTGAACAAAAGTTAGAGCATTTTTGTATCACAGGTCACAAATAGTGTTTTCTCAGCGAGAGAAGGCCAAAATGAACACTTCATGCAGAACTCCTGTATTTTGATGAAAACTCACTGAAATCCACCTGTAACTTCAAGTTTATGCATCTTTCTATGCTTTCAGGTTGAAACTTGACTGAAAACTCACTTTGAAAAAAAGTTATGGCTGTTTTGTGTCGCAGGTCACATATAGTGTTTTCTCAGCGAGTGAAGGCCAAAATCAACACTTCATGCAGAACTCCTGTATTTTGATGAAAACTCACTGAAATCCACCTGTAACTTCAAGTTTATGCATCTTTCTATGCTTTCAGGTTGAAACTTGACTGAAAACTCACTTTGAACAAAAGTTATGGCTGTTTTGTGTCGCAGGTCACAAATAGTTTTTTCTCAGCGAGAGAAGGCCAAAATGAACACTTCATGCAGAACTCCTGTATTTTGATGAAAACTCACTGAAATCCACCTGTAACTTCAAGTTTATGCATCTTTCTATGCTTTCAGGTTGAAACTTGACTGAAAACTCACTTTGAAGAAAAGTTAGAGCATTTTTGTATCACAGGTCACAAATAGTGTTTTCTCAGCGAGAGAAGGCCAAAATGAACACTTCATGCAGAACTCCTGTATTTTGATGAAAACTCACTGAAATCAAGCTGTAACTTCAAGTTTATGCATCTTTCTATGCTTTCAGGTTGAAACTTGACTGAAAACTCACTTTGAACAAAAGTTATGGCTGTTTTGTGTCCCACGTCACAAATAGCGTTTTCTCAGCGAGAGAAGGCCAAAATAAACACTTCATGCAGAACTCCTGTATTTTGATGAAAACTCACTGAAATCAAGCTGTAACTTCAAGTTTATGCATCTTTCTATGCTTTCAGGTTTAAACTTGACTGAAAACTCACTTTGAAGAAAAGTTAGAGCATTTTTGTATCACAGGTCACAAATAGTGTTTTCTCAGCGAGAGAAGGCCAAAATGAACACTTCATGCAGAACTCCTGTATTTTGATGAAAACTCACTGAAATCCACCTGTAACTTCAAGTTTATGCATCTTTCTATGCTTTCAGGTTGAAACTTGACTGAAAACTCACTTTGAACAAAAGTTATGGCTGTTTTGTGTCGCAGGTCACAAATAGTTTTTTCTCAGCGAGAGAAGGCCAAAATGAACACTTCATGCAGAACTCCTGTATTTTGATGAAAACTCACTGAAATCCACCTGTAACTTCAAGTTTATGCATCTTTCTATGCTTTCAGGTTGAAACTTGACTGAAAACTCACTTTGAAGAAAAGTTAGAGCATTTTTGTATCACAGGTCACAAATAGTGTTTTCTCAGCGAGAGAAGGCCAAAATGAACACTTCATGCAGAACTCCTGTATTTTGATGAAAACTCACTGAAATCAAGCTGTAACTTCAAGTTTATGCATCTTTCTATGCTTTCAGGTTGAAACTTGACTGAAAACTCACTTTGAACAAAAGTTATGGCTGTTTTGTGTCCCACGTCACAAATAGCGTTTTCTCAGCGAGAGAAGGCCAAAATGAACACTTCATGCAGAACTCCTGTATTTTGATGAAAACTCACTGAAATCAAGCTGTAACTTCAAGTTTATGCATCTTTCTATGCTTTCAGGTTGAAACTTGACTGAAAACTCACTTTGAACAAAAGTTAGAGCATTTTTGTATCACAGGTCACAAATAGCGTTTTCTCAGCGAGAGAAGGCCAAAATGAACACTTCATGCAGAACTCCTGTATTTTGATGAAAACTCACTGAAATCAAGCTGTAACTTCAAGTTTATGCATCTTTCTATGCTTTCAGGTTGAAACTTGACTGAAAACTCACTTTGAACAAAAGTTATGGCTGTTTTGTGTCCCACGTCACAAATAGCGTTTTCTCAGCGAGAGAAGGCCAAAATGAACACTTCATGCAGAACTCCTGTATTTTGATGAAAACTCACTGAAATCAAGCTGTAACTTCAAGTTTATGCATCTTTCTATGCTTTCAGGTTGAAACTTGACTGAAAACTCACTTTGAACAAAAGTTATGGCTGTTTTGTGTCCCACGTCACAAATAGCGTTTTCTCAGCGAGAGAAGGCCAAAATGAACACTTCATGCAGAACTCCTGTATTTTGATGAAAACTCACTGAAATCAAGCTGTAACTTCAAGTTTATGCATCTTTCTATGCTTTCAGGTTGAAACTTGACTGAAAACTCACTTTGAAGAAAAGTTAGAGCATTTTTGTATCACAGGTCACAAATAGTGTTTTCTCAGCGAGAGAAGGCCAAAATGAACACTTCATGCAGAACTCCTGTATTTTGATGAAAACTCACTGAAATCAAGCTGTAACTTCAAGTTTATGCATCTTTCTATGCTTTCAGGTTGAAACTTGACTGAAAACTCACTTTGAACAAAAGTTAGAGCATTTTTGTATCACAGGTCACAAATAGTGTTTTCTCAGCGAGAGAAGGCCAAAATGAACACTTCATGCAGAACTCCTGTATTTTGATGAAAACTCACTGAAATCCACCTGTAACTTCAAGTTTATGCATCTTTCTATGCTTTCAGGTTGAAACTTGACTGAAAACTCACTTTGAAAAAAAGTTATGGCTGTTTTGTGTCGCAGGTCACAAATAGTGTTTTCTCAGCGAGAGAAGGCCAAAATGAACACTTCATGCAGAACTCCTGTATTTTGATGAAAACTCACTGAAATCCACCTGTAACTTCAAGTTTATGCATCTTTCTATGCTTTCAGGTTGAAACTTGACTGAAAACTCACTTTGAAGAAAAGTTAGAGCATTTTTGTATCACAGGTCAAAAATAGTGTTTTCTCAGCGAGAGAAGGCCAAAATGAACACTTCATGCAGAACTCCTGTATTTTGATGAAAACTCACTGAAATCCACCTGTAACTTCAAGTTTATGCATCTTTCTATGCTTTCAGGTTGAAACTTGACTGAAAACTCACTTTGAACAAAAGTTAGAGCATTTTTGTATCACAGGTCACAAATAGTGTTTTCTCAGCGAGAGAAGGCCAAAATGAACACTTCATGCAGAACTCCTGTATTTTGATGAAAACTCACTGAAATCCACCTGTAACTACAAGTTTATGCATCTTTCTATGCTTTCAGGTTGAAACTTGACTGAAAACTCACTTTGAAGAAAAGTTAGAGCATTTTTGTATCACAGCTCACAAATAGTGTTTTCTCAGCGAGAGAAGGCCAAAATGAACACTTCATGCAGAACTCCTGTATTTTGATGAAAACTCACTGAAATCAAGCTGTAACTTCAAGTTTATGCATCTTTCTATGCTTTCAGGTTGAAACTTGACTGAAAACTCACTTTGAACAAAAGTTATGGCTGTTTTGTGTCGCAGGTCACAAATAGTGTTTTCTCAGCGAGAGAAGGCCAAAATGAACACTTCATGCAAAACTCCTGTATTTTGATGAAAACTCACTGAAATCAAGCTGTAACTTCAAGTTTATGCATCTTTCTATGCTTTCAGGTTGAAACTTGACTGAAAACTCACTTTGAAGAAAAGTTAGAGCATTTTTGTATCACAGGTCACAAATAGTGTTTTCTCAGCGAGAGAAGGCCAAAATGAACACTTCATGCAGAACTCCTGTATTTTGATGAAAACTCACTGAAATCAAGCTGTAACTTCAAGTTTATGCATCTTTCTATGCTTTCAGGTTGAAACTTGACTGAAAACTCACTTTGAAGAAAAGTTAGAGCATTTTTGTATCACAGGTCACAAATAGTGTTTTCTCAGCGAGAGAAGGCCAAAATGAACACTTCATGCAGAACTCCTGTATTTTGATGAAAACTCACTGAAATCAAGCTGTAACTTCAAGTTTATGCATCTTTCTATGCTTTCAGGTTGAAACTTGACTGAAAACTCACTTTGAACAAAATTTATGGCTGTTTTGTGTCCCAGGTCACAAATAGTGTTTTCTCAGCGAGAGAAGGCCAAAATGAACACTTCATGCAAAACTCCTGTATTTTGATGAAAACTCACTGAAATCAAGCTGTAACTTCAAGTTTATGCATCTTTCTATGCTTTCAGGTTGAAACTTGACTGAAAACTCACTTTGAAGAAAAGTTAGAGCATTTTTGTATCACAGGTCACAAATAGTGTTTTCTCAGCGAGAGAAGGCCAAAATGAACACTTCATGCAGAACTCCTGTATTTTGATGAAAACTCACTGAAATCTAGCTGTAACTTCAAGTTTATGCATCTTTCTATGCTTTCAGGTTGAAACTTGACTGAAAACTCACTTTGAACAAAAGTTATGGCTCTTTTGTGTCGCAGGTCACAAATAGTGTTTTCTCAGCGAGAGAAGGCCAAAATGAACACTTCATGCAAAACTCCTGTATTTTGATGAAAACTCACTGAAATCAAGCTGTAACTTCAAGTTTATGCATCTTTCTATGCTTTCAGGTTTAAACTTGACTGAAAACTCACTTTGAACAAAAGTTATGGCTGTTTTGTGTCCCACGTCAATAATAGCGTTTTCTCAGCGAGAGAAGGCCAAAATGAACACTTCATGCAGAACTCCTGTATTTTGATGAAAACTCACTGAAATCAAGCTGTAACTTTAAGTTTATGCATCTTTCTATGCTTTCAGGTTGAAACTTGACTGAAAACTCACTTTGAAGAAAAGTTAGAGCATTTTTGTATCACAGGTCACAAATAGTGTTTTCTCAGCGAGAGAAGGCCAAAATGAACACTTCATGCAGAACTCCTGTATTTTGATGAAAACTCACTGAAATCAAGCTGTAACTTCAAGTTTATGCATCTTTCTATGCTTTCAGGTTGAAACTTGACTGAAAACTCACTTTGAAGAAAAGTTAGAGCATTTTTGTATCACAGGTCACAAATAGTGTTTTCTCAGCGAGAGAAGGCCAAAATGAACACTTCATGCAAAACTCCTGTATTTTGATGAAAACTCACTGAAATCAAGCTGTAACTTCAAGTTTATGCATCTTTCTATGCTTTCAGGTTGAAACTTGACTGAAAACTCACTTTGAACAAAAGTTATGGCTGTTTTGTGTCCCACGTCACAAATAGCGTTTTCTCAGCGAGAGAAGGCCAAAATGAACACTTCATGCAGAACTCCTGTATTTGATGAAAACTCACTGAAATCAACCTGTAACTTCAAGTTTATGCATCTTTCTATGCTTTCAGGTTTAAACTTGACTGAAAACTCACTTTGAACAAAAGTTATGGCTGTTTTGTGTCCCACGTCACAAATAGCGTTTTCTCAGCGAGAGAAGGCCAAAATGAACACTTCATGCAGAACTCCTGTATTTTGATGAAAACTCACTGAAATCCACCTGTAACTTCAAGTTTATGCAACTTTCTATGCTTTCAGGTTGAAACTTGACTGAAAACTCACTTTGAAGAAAAGTTAGAGCATTTTTGTATCACAGGTCACAAATAGCGTTTTCTCAGCGAGAGAAGGCCAAAATGAACACTTCATGCAGAACTCCTGTATTTTGATGAAAACTCACTGAAATCAAGCTGTAACTTCAAGTTTATGCATCTTTCTATGCTTTCAGGTTGAAACTTGACTGAAAACTCACTTTGAACAAAAGTTAGAGCATTTTTGTATCACAGGTCACAAATAGTGTTTTCTCAGCGAGAGAAGGCCAAAATGAACACTTCATGCAGAACTCCTGTATTTTGATGAAAACTCACTGATATCCACCTGTAACTTCAAGTTTATGCATCTTTCTATGCTTTCAGGTTGAAACTTGACTGAAAACTCACTTTGAACAAAAGTTATGGCTGTTTTGTGTCGCAGGTCACAAATAGTGTTTTCTCAGCGAGAGAAGGCCAAAATGAACACTTCATGCAGAAATCCTGCATTTTGATGAAAACTCACTGAAATCCACCTGTAACTTCAAGTTTATGCATCTTTCTATGCTTTCAGGTTGAAACTTGACTGAAAACTCACTTTGAAGAAAAGTTAGAGCATTTTTGTATCACAGGTCACAAATAGTGTTTTCTCAGCGAGAGAAGGCCAAAATGAACACTTCATGCAGAACTCCTGTATTTTGATGAAAACTCACTGAAATCAAGCTGTAACTTCAAGTTTATGCATCTTTCTATGCTTTCAGGTTGAAACTTGACTGAAAACTCACTTTGAACAAAAGTTATGGCTGTTTTGTGTCCCACGTCACAAATAGCGTTTTCTCAGCGAGAGAAGGCCAAAATGAACACTTCATGCAGAACTCCTGTATTTTGATGAAAACTCACTGAAATTAAGCTGTAACTTCAAATTTATGCATCTTTCTATGCTTTCAGGTTGAAACTTGACTGAAAACTCACTTTGAAGAAAAGTTAGAGCATTTTTGTATCACAGGTCACAAATAGTGTTTTCTCAGCGAGAGAAGGCCAAAATGAACACTTCATGCAGAACTCCTGTATTTTGATGAAAACTCACTGAAATTAAGCTGTAACTTCAAGTTTATGCCTCTTTCTATGCTTTCAGGTTGAAACTTGACTGAAAACTCACTTTGAAGAAAAGTTAGAGCATTTTTGTATCACAGGTCACAAATAGTGTTTTCTCAGCGAGAGAAGGCCAAAATAAACACTTCATGCAGAACTCCTGTATTTTGATGAAAACTCACTGAAATCCACCTGTAACTTCAAGTTTATGCATCTTTCTATGCTTTCAGGTTGAAACTTGACTGAAAACTCACTTTGAAGAAAAGTTATGGCTGTTTTGTGTCGCAGGTCACAAATAGTGTTATCTCAGCAAGAGAAGGCCAAAATGAACACTTCATGCAGAACTCCTGTATTTTGATGAAAACTCACTGAAATCCACCTGTAACTTCAAGTTTATGCATCTTTCTATGCTTTCAGGTTGAAACTTGACTGAAAACTCACTTTGAAGAAAAGTTGGAGCATTTTTGTATCACAGGTCACAAATAGTGTTTTCTCAGCGAGAGAAGGCCAAAATGAACACTTCATGCAGAACTCCTGTATTTTGATGAAAACTCACTGAAATCAAGCTGTAACTTCAAGTTTATGCATCTTTCTATGCTTTCAGATTGAAACTTGACTGAAAACTCACTTTGAACAAAAGTTAGAGCATTTTTGTATCACAGGTCACAAATAGTGTTTTCTCAGCGAGAGAAGGCCAAAATGAACACTTCATGCAGAACTCCTGTATTTTGATGAAAACTCACTGAAATCCACCTGTAACTTCAAGTTTATGCATCTTTCTATGCTTTCAGGTTGAAACTTGACTGAAAACTCACTTTGAACAAAAGTTATGGCTGTTTTGTGTCGCAGGTCACAAATAGTGTTTTCTCAGCGAGAGAAGGCCAAAATGAACACTTCATGCAGAACTCCTGTATTTTGATGAAAACTCACTGAAATCCACCTGTAACTTCAAGTTTATGCATCTTTCTATGCTTTCAGGTTGAAACTTGACTGAAAACTCACTTTGAAGAAAAGTTAGAGCATTTTTGTATCACAGGTCACAAATAGTGTTTTCTCAGCGAGAGAAGGCCAAAATGAACACTTCATGCAGAACTCCTGTATTTTGATGAAAACTCACTGAAATCAAGCTGTCACTTCAAGTTTATGCATCTTTCTATGCTTTCAGGTTGAAACTTGACTGAAAACTCACTTTGAAGAAAAGTTAGAGCATTTTTGTATCACAGGTCACAAATAGTGTTTTCTCAGCGAGAGAAGGCCAAAATGAACACTTCATGCAGAACTCCTGTATTTTGATGAAAACTCACTGAAATCAAGCTGTAACTTCAAGTTTATGCATCTTTCTATGCTTTCAGGTTGAAACTTGACTGAAAACTCACTTTGAACAAAAGTTATGGCTGTTTTGTGTCGCAGGTCACAAATAGTGTTTTCTCAGCGAGAGAAGGCCAAAATGAACACTTCATGCAGAACTCCTGTATTTTGATGAAAACTCACTGAAATCCACCTGTAACTTCAAGTTTATGCATCTTTCTATGCTTTCAGGTTGAAACTTGACTGAAAACTCACTTTGAAGAAAAGTTAGAGCATTTTTGTATCACAGGTCACAAATAGTGTTTTCTCAGCGAGAGAAGGCCAAAATGAACACTTCATGCAGAACTCCTGTATTTTGATGAAAACTCACTGAAATCCACCTGTAACTTCAAGTTTATGCATCTTTCTATGCTTTCATGTTGAAACTTGACTGAAAACTCACTTTGAACAAAAGTTATGGCTGTTTTGTGTCGCAGGTCACAAATAGTGTTTTCTCTGCGAGAGAAGGCCAAAATGAACACTTCATGCAGAACTCCTGTATTTTGATGAAAACTCACTGAAATCCACCTGTAACTTCAAGTTTATGCATCTTTCTATGCTTTCAGGTTGAAACTTGACTGAAAACTCACTTTGAAGAAAAGTTAGAGCATTTTTGTATCACAGGTCACAAATAGTGTTTTCTCAGCGAGAGAAGGCCAAAATGAACACTTCATGCAGAACTCCTGTATTTTGATGAAAACTCACTGAAATCAAGCTGTCACTTCAAGTTTATGCATCTTTCTATGCTTTCAGGTTGAAACTTGACTGAAAACTCACTTTGAAGAAAAGTTAGAGCATTTTTGTATCAAAGGTCACAAATAGTGTTTTCTCAGCGAGAGAAGGCCAAAATGAACACTTCATGCAGAACTCCTGTATTTTGATGAAAACTCACTGAAATCAAGCTGTAACTTCAAGTTTATGCATCTTTCTATGCTTTCAGGTTGAAACTTGACTGAAAACTCACTTTGAACAAAAGTTATGGCTGTTTTGTGTCGCAGGTCACAAATAGTGTTTTCTCAGCGAGAGAAGGCCAAAATGAACACTTCATGCAGAACTCCTGTATTTTGATGAAAACTCACTGAAATCCACCTGTAACTTCAAGTTTATGCATCTTTCTATGCTTTCAGGTTGAAACTTGACTGAAAACTCACTTTGAAGAAAAGTTAGAGCATTTTTGTATCACAGGTCACAAATAGCGTTTTCTCAGCGAGAGAAGGCCAAAATGAACACTTCATGCAGAACTCCTGTATTTTGATGAAAACTCACTGAAATCCACCTGTAACTTCAAGTTTATGCATCTTTCTATGCTTTCAGGTTGAAACTTGACTGAAAACTCACTTTGAACAAAAGTTATGGCTGTTTTGTGTCCCACGTCACAAATAGCGTTTTCTCAGCGAGAGAAGGCCAAAATGAACACTTCATGCAGAACTCCTGTATTTTGATGAAAACTCACTGAAATCCACCTGTAACTTCAAGTTTATGCTTCTTTCTATGCTTTCAGGTTGAAACTTGACTGAAAACTCACTTTGAACAAAAGTTAGAGCATTTTTGTATCACAGGTCACAAATAGTGTTTTCTCAGCGAGAGAAGGCCAAAATGAACACTTCATGCAGAACTCCTGTATTTTGATGAAAACTCACTGAAATCCACCTGTAACTTCAAGTTTATGCATCTTTCTATGCTTTCAGGTTGAAACTTGACTGAAAACTCACTTTGAACAAAAGTTAGAGCATTTTTGTATCACAGGTCACAAATAGTGTTTTCTCAGCGAGAGAAGGCCAAAATGAACACTTCATGCAAAACTCCTGTATTTTGATGAAAACTCACTGAAATCAAGCTGTAACTTCAAGTTTATGCATCTTTCTATGCTTTCAGGTTGAAACTTGACTGAAAACTCACTTTGAACAAAAGTTATGGCTGTTTTGTTTCCCACGTCACAAATAGCGTTTTCTCAGCGAGACAAGGCCAAAATGAACACTTCATGCAGAACTCCTGTATTTGATGAAAACTCACTGTAATCAACCTGTAACTTCAAGTTTATGCATCTTTCTATGCTTTCAGGTTTAAACTTGACTGAAAACTCACTTTGAACAAAAGTTATGGCTGTTTTTTGTCACACGTCACAAATAGCGTTTTCTCAGCGAGAGAAGGCCAAAATGAACACTTCATGCAGAACTCCTGTATTTTGATGAAAACTCACTGAAATCAAGCTGTAACTTCAAGTTTATGCATCTTTCTATGCTTTCAGGTTGAAACTTGACTGAAAACTCACTTTGAAGAAAAGTTAGAGCATTTTTGTATCACAGGTCACAAATAGTGTTTTCTCAGCGAGAGAAGGCCAAAATGAACACTTCATGCAGAACTCCTGTATTTTGATGAAAACTCACTGAAATCCACCTGTAACTTCAAGTTTATGCATCTTTCTATGCTTTCAGGTTGAAACTTGACTGAAAACTCACTTTGAAGAAAAGTTAGAGCATTTTTGTATCACAGGTCACAAATAGTGTTTTCTCAGCGAGAGAAGGCCAAAATGAACACTTCATGCAGAACTCCTGTATTTTGATGAAAACTCACTGAAATCAAGCTGTAACTTCAAGTTTATGCATCTTTCTATGCTTTCAGGTTGAAACTTGACTGAAAACTCACTTTGAAGAAAAGTTAGAGCATTTTTGTATAACAGGTCACAAATAGTGTTTTCTCAGCGAGAGAAGGCCAAAATGAACACTTCATGCAGAACTCCTGTATTTTGATGAAAACTCACTGAAATCCACCTGTAACTTCAAGTTTATGCATCTTTCTATGCTTTCAGGTTGAAACTTGACTGAAAACTCACTTTGAACAAAAGTTATGGCTGTTTTGTGTCGCAGGTCGCAAATAGTGTTTTCTCAGCGAGAGAAGGCCAAAATGAACACTTCATGCAGAACTCCTGTATTTTGATGAAAACTCACTGAAATCCACCTGTAACTTCAAGTTTATGCATCTTTCTATGCTTTCAGGTTGAAACTTGACTGAAAACTCACTTTGAAGAAAAGTTAGAGCATTTTTGTATCACAGGTCACAAATAGCGTTTTCTCAGCGAGAGAAGGCCAAAATGAACACTTCATGCAGAACTCCTGTATTTTGATGAAAACTCACTGAAATCAAGCTGTAACTTCAAGTTTATGCATCTTTCTATGCTTTCAGGTTGAAACTTGACTGAAAACTCACTTTGAAGAAAAGTTATGGCTGTTTTGTGTCGCAGGTCACAAATAGTGTTTTCTCAGCGAGAGAAGGCCAAAATGAACACTTCATGCAGAACTCCTGTATTTTGATGAAAACTCACTGAAATCCACCTGTAACTTCAAGTTTATGCATCTTTCTATGCTTTCAGGTTGAAACTTGACTGAAAACTCACTTTGAAGAAAAGTTAGAGCATTTTTGTATCACAGGTCACAAATAGTGTTTTCTCAGCGAGAGAAGGCCAAAATGAACACTTCATGCAGAACTCCTGTATTTTGATGAAAACTCACTGAAATCCACCTGTAACTTCAAGTTTATGCATCTTTCTATGCTTTCAGGTTGAAACTTGACTGAAAACTCACTTTGAACAAAATTTATGGCTGTTTTGTGTCGCAGGTCACAAATAGTGTTTTCTCAGCGAGAGAAGGCCAAAATGAACACTTCATGCAGAACTCCTGTATTTTGATGAAAACTCACTGAAATCCACCTGTAACTTCAAGTTTATGCATCTTTCTATGCTTTCAGGTTGAAACTTGACTGAAAACTCACTTTGAACAAAAGTTATGGCTGTTTTGTGTCACACGTCACAAATAGCGTTTTCTCAGCGAGAGAAGGCCAAAATGAACACTTCATGCAGAACTCCTGTATTTTGATGAAAACTCACTGAAATCAAGCTGTAACTTCAAGTTTATGCATCTTTCTATGCTTTCAGGTTGAAACTTGACTGAAAACTCACTTTGAAGAAAAGTTAGAGCATTTTTGTATCACAGGTCACAAATAGTGTTTTCTCAGCGAGAGAAGGCCAAAATGAACACTTCATGCAGAACTCCTGTATTTTGATGAAAACTCACTGAAATCCACCTGTAACTTTAAGTTTATGCATCTTTCTATGCTTTCAGGTTGAAACTTGACTGAAAACTCACTTTGAAGAAAAGTTAGAGCATTTTTGTATCACAGGTCACAAATAGTGTTTTCTCAGCGAGAGAAGGCCAAAATGAACACTTCATGCAGAACTCCTGTATTTTGATGAAAACTCACTGAAATCAAGCTGTAACTTCAAGTTTATGCATCTTTCTATGCTTTCAGGTTGAAACTTGACTGAAAACTCACTTTGAAGAAAAGTTAGAGCATTTTTGTATAACAGGTCACAAATAGTGTTTTCTCAGCGAGAGAAGGCCAAAATGAACACTTCATGCAGAACTCCTGTATTTTGATGAAAACTCACTGAAATCCACCTGTAACTTCAAGTTTATGCATCTTTCTATGCTTTCAGGTTGAAACTTGACTGAAAACTCACTTTGAACAAAAGTTATGGCTGTTTTGTGTCGCAGGTCGCAAATAGTGTTTTCTCAGCGAGAGAAGGCCAAAATGAACACTTCATGCAGAACTCCTGTATTTTGATGAAAACTCACTGAAATCCACCTGTAACTTCAAGTTTATGCATCTTTCTATGCTTTCAGGTTGAAACTTGACTGAAAACTCACTTTGAAGAAAAGTTAGAGCATTTTTGTATCACAGGTCACAAATAGCGTTTTCTCAGCGAGAGAAGGCCAAAATGAACACTTCATGCAGAACTCCTGTATTTTGATGAAAACTCACTGAAATCAAGCTGTAACTTCAAGTTTATGCATCTTTCTATGCTTTCAGGTTGAAACTTGACTGAAAACTCACTTTGAACAAAAGTTATGGCTGTTTTGTGTCCCACGTCACAAATAGCGTTTTCTCAGCGAGAGAAGGCCAAAATGAACACTTCATGCAGAACTCCTGTATTTTGATGAAAACTCACTGAAATCAAGCTGTAACTTCAAGTTTATGCATCTTTCTATGCTTTCAGGTTGAAACTTGACTGAAAACTCACTTTGAAGAAAAGTTATGGCTGTTTTGTGTCGCAGGTCACAAATAGTGTTTTCTCAGCGAGAGAAGGCCAAAATGAACACTTCATGCAGAACTCCTGTATTTTGATGAAAACTCACTGAAATCCACCTGTAACTTCAAGTTTATGCATCTTTCTATGCTTTCAGGTTGAAACTTGACTGAAAACTCACTTTGAAGAAAAGTTAGAGCATTTTTGTATCACAGGTCACAAATAGTGTTTTCTCAGCGAGAGAAGGCCAAAATGAACACTTCATGCAGAACTCCTGTATTTTGATGAAAACTCACTGAAATCCACCTGTAACTTCAAGTTTATGCATCTTTCTATGCTTTCAGGTTGAAACTTGACTGAAAACTCACTTTGAACAAAATTTATGGCTGTTTTGTGTCGCAGGTCACAAATAGTGTTTTCTCAGCGAGAGAAGGCCAAAATGAACACTTCATGCAGAACTCCTGTATTTTGATGAAAACTCACTGAAATCCACCTGTAACTTCAAGTTTATGCATCTTTCTATGCTTTCAGGTTGAAACTTGACTGAAAACTCACTTTGAAGAAAAGTTAGAGCATTTTTGTATCACAGGTCACAAATAGTGTTTTCTCAGCGAGAGAAGGCCAAAATGAACACTTCATGCAGAACTCCTGTATTTTGATGAAAACTCACTGAAATCAAGCTGTAACTTCAAGTTTATGCATCTTTCTATGCTTTCAGGTTGAAACTTGACTGAAAACTCACTTTGAAGAAAAGTTAGAGCATTTTTGTATCACAGGTCACAAATAGTGTTTTCTCAGCGAGAGAAGGCCAAAATGAACACTTCATGCAGAACTCCTGTATTTTGATGAAAACTCACTGAAATCAAGCTGTAACTTCAAGTTTATGCATCTTTCTATGCTTTCAGGTTGAAACTTGACTGAAAACTAACTTTGAACAAAAGTTATGGCTGTTTTGTGTCCCACGTCACAAATAGCGTTTTCTCAGCGAGAGAAGGCCAAAATGAACACTTCATGCAGAACTCCTGTATTTTGATGAAAACTCACTGAAATTAAGCTGTAACTTCAAGTTTATGCCTCTTTCTATGCTTTCAGGTTGAAACTTGACTGAAAACTCACTTTGAAGAAAAGTTAGAGCATTTTTGTATCACAGGTCACAAATAGTGTTTTCTCAGCGAGAGAAGGCCAAAATGAACACTTCATGCAAAACTCCTGTATTTTGATGAAAACTCACTGAAATCAAGCTGTAACTTCAAGTTTATGCATCTTTCTATGCTTTCAGGTTGAAACTTGACTGAAAACTCACTTTGAACAAAAGTTATGGCTGTTTTGTGTCCCACGTCACAAATAGCGTTTTCTCAGCGAGAGAAGGCCAAAATGAACACTTCATGCAGAACTCCTGTATTTGATGAAAACTCACTGAAATCAAGCTGTAACTTCAAGTTTATGCATCTTTCTATGCTTTCAGGTTTAAACTTGACTGAAAACTCACTTTGAACAAAAGTTATGGCTGTTTTGTGTCCCACGTCACAAATAGCGTTTTCTCAGCGAGAGAAGGCCAAAATGAACACTTCATGCAGAACTCCTGTATTTTGATGAAAACTCACTGAAATCAAGCTGTAACTTCAAGTTTATGCATCTTTCTATGCTTTCAGGTTGAAACTTGACTGAAAACTCACTTTGAAGAAAAGTTAGAGCATTTTTGTATCACAGGTCACAAATAGTGTTTTCTCAGCGAGAGAAGGCCAAAATGAACACTTCATGCAGAACTCCTGTATTTTGATGAAAACTCACTGAAATCAAGCTGTAACTTCAAGTTTATGCATCTTTCTATGCTTTCAGGTTGAAACTTGACTGAAAACTCACTTTGAAGAAAATTTATGGCTGTTTTGTGTCGCAGGTCACAAATAGTGTTTTCTCAGCGAGAGAAGGCCAAAATGAACACTTCATGCAGAACTCCTGTATTTTGATGAAAACTCACTGAAATCCACCTGTAACTTCAAGTTTATGCATCTTTCTATGCTTTCAGGTTGAAACTTGACTGAAAACTCACTTTGAAGAAAAGTTAGAGCATTTTTGTATCACAGGTCACAAATAGTGTTTTCTCAGCGAGAGAAGGCCAAAATGAACACTTCATGCAGAACTCCTGTATTTTGATGAAAACTCACTGAAATCAAGCTGTAACTTCAAGTTTATGCATCTTTCTATGCTTTCAGGTTGAAACTTGACTGAAAACTCACTTTGAAGAAAAGTTAGAGCATTTTTGTATCACAGGTCACAAATAGTGTTTTCTCAGCGAGAGAAGGCCAAAATGAACACTTCATGCAGAACTCCTGTATTTTGATGAAAACTCACTGAAATCAAGCTGTAACTTCAAGTTTATGCATCTTTCTATGCTTTCAGGTTGAAACTTGACTGAAAACTAACTTTGAACAAAAGTTATGGCTGTTTTGTGTCCCACGTCACAAATAGCGTTTTCTCAGCGAGAGAAGGCCAAAATGAACACTTCATGCAGAACTCCTGTATTTTGATGAAAACCCACTGAAATTAAGCTGTAACTTCAAGTTTATGCCTCTTTCTATGCTTTCAGGTTGAAACTTGACTGAAAACTCACTTTGAAGAAAAGTTAGAGCATTTTTGTATCACAGGTCACAAATAGTGTTTTCTCAGCGAGAGAAGGCCAAAATGAACACTTCATGCAAAACTCCTGTATTTTGATGAAAACTCACTGAAATCAAGCTGTAACTTCAAGTTTATGCATCTTTCTATGCTTTCAGGTTGAAACTTGACTGAAAACTCACTTTGAACAAAAGTTATGGCTGTTTTGTGTCCCACGTCACAAATAGCGTTTTCTCAGCGAGAGAAGGCCAAAATGAACACTTCATGCAGAACTCCTGTATTTGATGAAAACTCACTGAAATCAAGCTGTAACTTCAAGTTTATGCATCTTTCTATGCTTTCAGGTTTAAACTTGACTGAAAACTCACTTTGAACAAAAGTTATGGCTGTTTTGTGTCCCACGTCACAAATAGCGTTTTCTCAGCGAGAGAAGGCCAAAATGAACACTTCATGCAGAACTCCTGTATTTTGATGAAAACTCACTGAAATCAAGCTGTAACTTCAAGTTTATGCATCTTTCTATGCTTTCAGGTTGAAACTTGACTGAAAACTCACTTTGAAGAAAAGTTAGAGCATTTTTGTATCACAGGTCACAAATAGTGTTTTCTCAGCGAGAGAAGGCCAAAATGAACACTTCATGCAGAACTCCTGTATTTTGATGAAAACTCACTGAAATCAAGCTGTAACTTCAAGTTTATGCATCTTTCTATGCTTTCAGGTTGAAACTTGACTGAAAACTCACTTTGAAGAAAAGTTAGAGCATTTTTGTATCACAGGTCACAAATAGTGTTTTCTCAGCGAGAGAAGGCCAAAATGAACACTTCATGCAGAACTCCTGTATTTTGATGAAAACTCACTGAAATCCACCTGTAACTTCAAGTTTATGCATCTTTCTATGCTTTCAGGTTGAAACTTGACTGAAAACTCACTTTGAACAAAAGTTATGGCTGTTTTGTGTCGCAGGTCACAAATAGTGTTTTCTCAGCGAGAGAAGGCCAAAATGAACACTTCATGCAGAACTCCTGTATTTTGATGAAAACTCACTGAAATCCACCTGTAACTTCAAGTTTATGCATCTTTCTATGCTTTCAGGTTGAAACTTGACTGAAAACTCACTTTGAAGAAAAGTTAGAGCATTTTTGTATCACAGGTCACAAATAGTGTTTTCTCAGCGAGAGAAGGCCAAAATGAACACTTCATGCAGAACTCCTGTATTTTGATGAAAACTCACTGAAATCAAGCTGTAACTTCAAGTTTATGCATCTTTCTATGCTTTCAGGTTGAAACTTGACTGAAAACTCACTTTGAAGAAAAGTTAGAGCATTTTTGTATCACAGGTCACAAATAGTGTTTTCTCAGCGAGAGAAGGCCAAAATGAACACTTCATGCAGAACTCCTGTATTTTGATGAAAACTCACTGAAATCCACCTGTAACTTCAAGTTTATGCATCTTTCTATGCTTTCAGGTTGAAACTTGACTGAAAACTCACTTTGAACAAAAGTTATGGCTGTTTTGTGTCGCAGGTCACAAATAGTGTTTTCTCAGCGAGAGAAGGCCAAAATGAACACTTCATGCAGAACTCCTGTATTTTGATGAAAACTCACTGAAATCCACCTGTAACTTCAAGTTTATGCATCTTTCTATGCTTTCAGGTTGAAACTTGACTGAAAACTCACTTTGAAGAAAAGTTAGAGCATTTTTGTATCACAGGTCACAAATAGTGTTTTCTCAGCGAGAGAAGGCCAAAATGAACACTTCATGCAGAACTCCTGTATTTTGATGAAAACTCACTGAAATCAAGCTGTAACTTCAAGTTTATGCATCTTTCTATGCTTTCAGGTTGAAACTTGACTGAAAACTCACTTTGAAGAAAAGTTAGAGCATTTTTGTATCACAGGTCACAAATAGTGTTTTCTCAGCGAGAGAAGGCCAAAATGAACACTTCATGCAGAACTCCTGTATTTTGATGAAAACTCACTGAAATCCACCTGTAACTTCAAGTTTATGCATCTTTCTATGCTTTCAGGTTGAAACTTGACTGAAAACTCACTTTGAACAAAAGTTATGGCTGTTTTGTGTCGCAGGTCACAAATAGTGTTTTCTCAGCGAGAGAAGGCCAAAATGAACACTTCATGCAGAACTCCTGTATTTTGATGAAAACTCACTGAAATCCACCTGTAACTTCAAGTTTATGCATCTTTCTATGCTTTCAGGTTGAAACTTGACTGAAAACTCACTTTGAACAAAAGTTAGAGCATTTTTGTATCACAGGTCACAAATAGTGTTTTCTCAGCGAGAGAAGGCCAAAATGAACACTTCATGCAGAACTCCTGTATTTTGATGAAAACTCACTGAAATCCACCTGTAACTTCAAGTTTATGCATCTTTCTATGCTTTCAGGTTGAAACTTGACTGAAAACTCACTTTGAACGAAAAGTTAGAGCATTTTTGTATCACAGGTCACAAATAGTGTTTTCTCAGCGAGAGAAGGCCAAAATGAACACTTCATGCAGAACTCCTGTATTTTGATGAAAACTCACTGAAATCCACCTGTAACTTCAAGTTTATGCATCTTTCTATGCTTTCAGGTTGAAACTGGACTGAAAACTCACTTTGAACAAAAGTTATGGCTGTTTTGTGTCGCAGGTCACAAATAGTGTTTTCTCAGCGAGAGAAGGCCAAAATGAACACTTCATGCAGAACTCCTGTATTTTGATGAAAACTCACTGAAATCCACCTGTAACTTCAAGTTTATGCATCTTTCTATGCTTTCAGGTTGAAACTTGACTGAAAACTCACTTTGAAGAAAAGTTAGAGCATTTTTGTATCACAGGTCACAAATAGTGTTTTCTCAGCGAGAGAAGGCCAAAATGAACACTTCATGCAGAACTCCTGTATTTTGATGAAAACTCACTGAAATCAAGCTGTAACTTCAAGTTTATGCATCTTTCTATGCTTTCAGGTTGAAACTTGACTGAAAACTCACTTTGAAGAAAAGTTAGAGCATTTTTGTATCACAGGTCACAAATAGTGTTTTCTCAGCGAGAGAAGGCCAAAATGAACACTTCATGCAGAACTCCTGTATTTTGATGAAAACTCACTGAAATCCACCTGTAACTTCAAGTTTATGCATCTTTCTATGCTTTCAGGTTGAAACTTGACTGAAAACTCACTTTGAACAAAGTTATGGCTGTTTTGTGTCGCAGGTCACAAATAGTGTTTTCTCAGCGAGAGAAGGCCAAAATGAACACTTCATGCAGAACTCCTGTATTTTGATGAAAACTCACTGAAATCCACCTGTAACTTCAAGTTTATGCATCTTTCTATGCTTTCAGGTTGAAACTTGACTGAAAACTCACTTTGAAGAAAAGTTAGAGCATTTTTGTATCACAGGTCACAAATAGTGTTTTCTCAGCGAGAGAAGGCCAAAATGAACACTTCATGCAGAACTCCTGTATTTTGATGAAAACTCACTGAAATCAAGCTGTAACTTCAAGTTTATGCATCTTTCTATGCTTTCAGGTTGAAACTTGACTGAAAACTCACTTTGAAGAAAAGTTAGAGCATTTTTGTATCACAGGTCACAAATAGTGTTTTCTCAGCGAGAGAAGGCCAAAATGAACACTTCATGCAGAACTCCTGTATTTTGATGAAAACTCACTGAAATCCACCTGTAACTTCAAGTTTATGCATCTTTCTATGCTTTCAGGTTGAAACTTGACTGAAAACTCACTTTGAACAAAAGTTATGGCTGTTTTGTGTCGCAGGTCACAAATAGTGTTTTCTCAGCGAGAGAAGGCCAAAATGAACACTTCATGCAGAACTCCTGTATTTTGATGAAAACTCACTGAAATCCACCTGTAACTTCAAGTTTATGCATCTTTCTATGCTTTCAGGTTGAAACTTGACTGAAAACTCACTTTGAACAAAAGTTAGAGCATTTTTGTATCACAGGTCACAAATAGTGTTTTCTCAGCGAGAGAAGGCCAAAATGAACACTTCATGCAGAACTCCTGTATTTTGATGAAAACTCACTGAAATCCACCTGTAACTTCAAGTTTATGCATCTTTCTATGCTTTCAGGTTGAAACTTGACTGAAAACTCACTTTGAAGAAAGTTAGAGCATTTTTGTATCACAGGTCACAAATAGTGTTTTCTCAGCGAGAGAAGGCCAAAATGAACACTTCATGCAGAACTCCTGTATTTTGATGAAAACTCACTGAAATCCACCTGTAACTTCAAGTTTATGCATCTTTCTATGCTTTCAGGTTGAAACTTGACTGAAAACTCACTTTGAACAAAAGTTATGGCTGTTTTGTGTCGCAGGTCACAAATAGTGTTTTCTCAGCGAGAGAAGGCCAAAATGAACACTTCATGCAGAACTCCTGTATTTTGATGAAAACTCACTGAAATCCACCTGTAACTTCAAGTTTATGCATCTTTCTATGCTTTCAGGTTGAAACTTACTGAAAACTCACTTTGAAGAAAAGTTAGAGCATTTTTGTATCACAGGTCACAAATAGTGTTTTCTCAGCGAGAGAAGGCCAAAATGAACACTTCATGCAGAACTCCTGTATTTTGATGAAAACTCACTGAAATCAAGCTGTAACTTCAAGTTTATGCATCTTTCTATGCTTTCAGGTTGAAACTTGACTGAAAACTCACTTTGAACAAAAGTTAGAGCATTTTTGTATCACAGGTCACAATAGTGTTTTCTCAGCGAGAGAAGGCCAAAATGAACACTTCATGCAGAACTCCTGTATTTTGATGAAAACTCACTGAAATCCACCTGTAACTTCAAGTTTATGCATCTTTCTATGCTTTCAGGTTGAAACTTGACTGAAAACTCACTTTGAACAAAAGTTATGGCTGTTTTGTGTCGCAGGTCACAAATAGTGTTTTCTC
>NW_028234237.1:0-51059 GCF_037954235.1 Aulostomus chinensis
ACTTGACTGAAAACTCACTTTGAAAAAAAGTTATGGCTGTTTTTTGTCGCAGGTCACAAATAGTGTTTTCTCAGCGAGAGAAGGCCAAAATGAACACTTCATGCAGAACTCCTGTATTTTGATGAAAACTCACTGAAATCCACCTGTAACTTCAAGTTTATGCATCTTTCTATGCTTTCAGGTTGAAACTTGACTGAAAACTCACTTTGAAAAAAAGTTATGGCTGTTTTTTGTCGCAGGTCACAAATAGTGTTTTCTCAGCGAGAGAAGGCCAAAATGAACACTTCATGCAGAACTCTGTATTTTGATGAAAACTCACTGAAATCCACCTGTAACTTCAAGTTTATGCATCTTTCTATGCTTTCAGGTTGAAACTTGACTGAAAACTCACTTGAAGAAAAGTTAGAGCATTTTTGTATCACAGGTCACAAATAGTGTTTTCTCAGAGAGAGAAGGCCAAAATGAACACTTCATGCAGAACTCCTGTATTTTGATGAAAACTCACTGAAATCAAGCTGTAACTTCAAGTTTATGCATCTTTCTATTCTTTCAGGTTGAAACTTGACTGAAACTCACTTTGAACAAAAGTTAGAGCATTTTTGTATCACAGGTCACAAATAGTGTTTTCTCAGCGAGAGAAGGCCAAAATGAACACTTCATGCAGAACTCCTGTATTTTGATGAAAACTCACTGAAATCAAGCTGTAACTTCAAGTTTATGCATCTTTCTATGCTTTCAGGTTGAAACTTGACTGAAAACTCACTTTGAACAAAAGTTATGGCTGTTTTGTGTCGCAGGTCACAAATAGTGTTTTCTCAGCGAGAGAAGGCCAAAATGAACACTTCATGCAGAACTCCTGTATTTTGATGAAAACTCACTGAAATCCACCTGTAACTTCAAGTTTATGCATCTTTCTATGCTTTCAGGTTGAAACTTGACTGAAAACTCACTTTGAAGAAAAGTTAGAGCATTTTTGTATCACAGGTCACAAATAGTGTTTTCTCAGCGAGAGAAGGCCAAAATGAACACTTCATGCAGAACTCCTGTATTTTGATGAAAACTCACTGAAATCAAGCTGTAACTTCAAGTTTATGCATCTTTCTATGCTTTCAGGTTGAAACTTGACTGAAAACTCACTTTGAACAAAAGTTATGGCTGTTTTGTGTCCCACGTCACAAATAGTGTTTTCTCAGCGAGAGAAGGCCAAAATGAACACTTCATGCAGAACTCCTGTATTTTGATGAAAACTCACTGAAATCAAGCTGTAACTTCAAGTTTATGCATCTTTCTATGCTTTCAGGTTGAAACTTGACTGAAAACTCACTTTGAACAAAAGTTATGGCTGTTTTGTGTCCCACGTCACAAATAGCGTTTTCTCAGCGAGAGAAGGCCAAAATGAACACTTCATGCAGAACTCCTGTATTTTGATGAAAACTCACTGAAATCAAGCTGTAACTTCAAGTTTATGCATCTTTCTATGCTTTCAGGTTGAAACTTGACTGAAAACTCACTTTGAACAAAGTTAGAGCATTTTTGTATCACAGGTCACAATAGTGTTTTCTCAGCGAGAGAAGGCCAAAATGAACACTTCATGCAGAACTCCTGTATTTTGATGAAAACTCACTGAAATCCACCTGTAACTTCAAGTTTATGCATCTTTCTATGCTTTCAGGTTGAAACTTGACTGAAAACTCACTTTGAACAAAAGTTATGGCTGTTTTGTGTCGCAGGTCACAAATAGTGTTTTCTCAGCGAGAGAAGGCCAAAATGAACACTTCATGCAGAACTCCTGTATTTTGATGAAAACTCACTGAAATCAAGCTGTAACTTCAAGTTTATGCATCTTTCTATGCTTTCAGGTTGAAACTTGACTGAAAACTCACTTTGAACAAAGTTAGAGCATTTTTGTATCACAGGTCACAAATAGCGTTTTCTCAGCGAGAGAAGGCCAAAATGAACACTTCATGCAGAACTCCTGTATTTTGATGAAAACTCACTGAAATCAAGCTGTAACTTCAAGTTTATGCATCTTTCTATGCTTTCAGGTTGAAACTTGACTGAAAACTCACTTTGAAGAATAGTTATGGCTGTTTTGTGTCCCACGTCACAAATAGCGTTTTCTCAGCGAGAGAAGGCCAAAATGAACACTTCATGCAGAACTCCTGTATTTTGATGAAACTCACTGAAATCAAGCTGTAACTTCAAGTTTATGCATCTTTCTATGCTTTCAGGTTGAAACTTGACTGAAAACTCACTTTGAACAAAAGTTAGAGCATTTTTGTATCACAGGTCACAAATAGTGTTTTCTCAGCGAGAGAAGGCCAAAATGAACACTTCATGCAGAACTCCTGTATTTTGATGAAAACTCACTGAAATCAAGCTGTAACTTCAAGTTTATGCATCTTTCTATGCTTTCAGGTTGAAACTTGACTGAAAACTCACTTTGAACAAAAGTTAGAGCATTTTTGTATCACAGGTCACAAATAGTGTTTTCTCAGCGAGAGAAGGCCAAAATGAACACTTCATGCAGAACTCCTGTATTTTGATGAAAACTCACTGAAATCCACCTGTAACTTCAAGTTTATGCATCTTTCTATGCTTTCAGGTTGAAACTTGACTGAAAACTCACTTTGAAAAAAAGTTATGGCTGTTTTGTGTCGCAGGTCACAAATAGTGTTTTCTCAGCGAGAGAAGGCCAAAATGAACACTTCATGCAGAACTCCTGTATTTTGATGAAAACTCACTGAAATCAAGCTGTAACTTCAAGTTTATGCATCTTTCTATGCTTTCAGGTTGAAACTTGACTGAAAACTCACTTTGAAGAAAAGTTAGAGCATTTTTTTATCACAGGTCACAAATAGTGTTTTCTCAGCGAGAGAAGGCCAAAATGAACACTTCATGCAGAACTCCTGTATTTTGATGAAAACTCACTGAAATCCACCTGTAACTTCAAGTTTATGCATCTTTCTATGCTTTCAGGTTGAAACTTGACTGAAAACTCACTTTGAAAAAAAGTTATGGCTGTTTTTTGTCGCAGGTCACAAATAGTGTTTTCTCAGCGAGAGAAGGCCAAAATGAACACTTCATGCAGAACTCCTGTATTTTGATGAAAACTCACTGAAATCCACCTGTAACTTCAAGTTTATGCATCTTTCTATGCTTTCAGGTTGAAACTTGACTGAAAACTCACTTTGAACAAAAGTTATGGCTGTTTTGTGTCCCACGTCACAAATAGCGTTTTCTCAGCGAGAGAAGGCCAAAATGAACACTTCATGCAGAACTCCTGTATTTTGATGAAAACTCACTGAAATCAAGCTGTAACTTCAAGTTTATGCATCTTTCTATGCTTTCAGGTTGAAACTTGACTGAAAACTCACTTTGAACAAAAGTTAGAGCATTTTTGTATCACAGGTCACAAATAGTGTTTTCTCAGCGAGAGAAGGCCAAAATGAACACTTCATGCAGAACTCCTGTATTTTGATGAAAACTCACTGAAATCAAGCTGTAACTTCAAGTTTATGCATCTTTCTATGCTTTCAGGTTGAAACTTGACTGAAAACTCACTTTGAACAAAAGTTATGGCTGTTTTTGTCCCACGTCACAAATAGCGTTTTCTCAGCGAGAGAAGGCCAAAATGAACACTTCATGCAGAACTCCTGTATTTTGATGAAAACTCACTGAAATCAAGCTGTAACTTCAAGTTTATGCATCTTTCTATGCTTTCAGGTTGAAACTTGACTGAAAACTCACTTTGAACAAAAGTTAGAGCATTTTTGTATCACAGGTCACAAATAGTGTTTTCTCAGCAAGAGAAGGCCAAAATGAACACTTCATGCAGAACTCCTGTATTTTGATGAAAACTCACTGAAATCCACCTGTAACTTCAAGTTTATGCATCTTTCTATGCTTTCAGGTTGAAACTTGACTGAAAACTCACTTTGAACAAAAGTTATGGCTGTTTTGTGTCGCAGGTCACAAATAGTGTTTTCTCAGCGAGAGAAGGCCAAAATGAACACTTCATGCAGAACTCCTGTATTTTGATGAAAACTCACTGAAATCAAGCTGTAACTTCAAGTTTATGCATCTTTCTATGCTTTCAGGTTGAAACTTGACTGAAAACTCACTTTGAACAAAAGTTAGAGCATTTTTGTATCACAGGTCACAAATAGCGTTTTCTCAGCGAGAGAAGGCCAAAATGAACACTTCATGCAGAACTCCTGTATTTTGATGAAAACTCACTGAAATCAAGCTGTAACTTCAAGTTTATGCATCTTTCTATGCTTTCAGGTTGAAACTTGACTGAAAACTCACTTTGAAGAAAAGTTATGGCTGTTTTGTGTCCCACGTCACAAATAGCGTTTTCTCAGCGAGAGAAGGCCAAAATGAACACTTCATGCAGAACTCCTGTATTTTGATGAAAACTCACTGAAATCAAGCTGTAACTTCAAGTTTATGCATCTTTCTATGCTTTCAGGTTGAAACTTGACTGAAAACTCACTTTGAACAAAAGTTAGAGCATTTTTGTATCACAGGTCACAAATAGTGTTTTCTCAGCGAGAGAAGGCCAAAATGAACACTTCATGCAGAACTCCTGTATTTTGATGAAAACTCACTGAAATCAAGCTGTAAATTCAAGTTTATGCATCTTTCTATGCTTTCAGGTTGAAACTTGACTGAAAACTCACTTTGAACAAAAGTTAGAGCATTTTTGTATCACAGGTCACAAATAGTGTTTTCTCAGCGAGAGAAGGCCAAAATGAACACTTCATGCAGAACTCCTGTATTTTGATGAAAACTCACTTAAATCCACCTGTAACTTCAAGTTTATGCATCTTTCTATGCTTTCAGGTTGAAACTTGACTGAAAACTCACTTTGAAAAAAAGTTATGGCTGTTTTGTGTCGCAGGTCACAAATAGTGTTTTCTCAGCGAGAGAAGGCCAAAATGAACACTTCATGCAGAACTCCTGTATTTTGATGAAAACTCACTGAAATCCACCTGTAACTTCAAGTTTATGCATCTTTCTATGCTTTCAGGTTGAAACTTGACTGAAAACTCACTTTGAACAAAAGTTAGAGCATTTTTGTATCACAGGTCACAAATAGTGTTTTCTCAGCGAGAGAAGGCCAAAATGAACACTTCATGCAGAACTCCTGTATTTTGATGAAAACTCACTGAAATCCACCTGTAACTTCAAGTTTATGCATCTTTCTATGCTTTCAGGTTGAAACTTGACTGAAAACTCACTTTGAAGAAAAGTTAGAGCATTTTTGTATCACAGGTCACAAATAGTGTTTTCTCAGCGAGAGAAGGCCAAAATGAACACTTCATGCAGAACTCCCGTATTTTGATGAAAACTCACTGAAATCCACCTGTAACTTCAAGTTTATGCATCTTTCTATGCTTTCAGGTTGAAACTTGACTGAAAACTCACTTTGAAGAAAAGTTAGAGCATTTTTTTATCACAGGTCACAAATAGTGTTTTCTCAGCGAGAGAAGGCCAAAATGAACACTTCATGCAGAACTCCTGTATTTTGATGAAAACTCACTGAAATCCACCTGTAACTTCAAGTTTATGCATCTTTCTATGCTTTCAGGTTGAAACTTGACTGAAAACTCACTTTGAAAAAAAGTTATGGCTGTTTTTTGTCGCAGGTCACAAATAGTGTTTTCTCAGCGAGAGAAGGCCAAAATGAACACTTCATGCAGAACTCCTGTATTTTGATGAAAACTCACTGAAATCCACCTGTAACTTCAAGTTTATGCATCTTTCTATGCTTTCAGGTTGAAACTTGACTGAAAACTCACTTTGAAGAAAAGTTAGAGCATTTTTGTATCACAGGTCACAAATAATGTTTTCTCAGAGAGAGAAGGCCAAAATGAACACTTCATGCAGAACTCCTGTATTTTGATGAAAACTCACTGAAATCAAGCTGTAACTTCAAGTTTATGCATCTTTCTATGCTTTCAGGTTGAAACTTGACTGAAAACTCACTTTGAAGAAAAGTTAGAGCATTTTTGTATCACAGGTCACAAATAGTGTTTTCTCAGCGAGAGAAGGCCAAAATGAACACTTCATGCAGAACTCCTGTATTTTGATGAAAACTCACTGAAATCAAGCTGTAACTTCAAGTTTATGCATCTTTCTATGCTTTCAGGTTGAAACTTGACTGAAAACTCACTTTGAACAAAAGTTATGGCTGTTTTGTGTCGCAGGTCACAAATAGTGTTTTCTCAGCGAGAGAAGGCCAAAATGAACACTTCATGCAGAACTCCTGTATTTTGATGAAAACTCACTGAAATCAAGCTGTAACTTCAAGTTTATGCATCTTTCTATGCTTTCAGGTTGAAACTTGACTGAAAACTCACTTTGAACAAAAGTTAGAGCATTTTTGTATCACAGGTCACAAATAGTGTTTTCTCAGCGAGAGAAGGCCAAAATGAACACTTCATGCAGAACTCCTGTATTTTGATGAAAACTCACTGAAATCCACCTGTAACTTCAAGTTTATGCATCTTTCTATGCTTTCAGGTTGAAACTTGACTGAAAACTCACTTTGAAAAAAAGTTATGGCTGTTTTGTGTCGCAGGTCACAAATAGTGTTTTCTCAGCGAGAGAAGGCCAAAATGAACACTTCATGCAGAACTCCTGTATTTTGATGAAAACTCACTGAAATCAAGCTGTAACTTCAAGTTTATGCATCTTTCTATGCTTTCAGGTTGAAACTTGACTGAAAACTCACTTTGAAGAAAAGTTAGAGCATTTTTTTATCACAGGTCACAAATAGTGTTTTCTCAGCGAGAGAAGGCCAAAATGAACACTTCATGCAGAACTCCTGTATTTTGATGAAAACTCACTGAAATCCACCTGTAACTTCAAGTTTATGCATCTTTCTATGCTTTCAGGTTGAAACTTGACTGAAAACTCACTTTGAAAAAAAGTTATGGCTGTTTTTTGTCGCAGGTCACAAATAGTGTTTTCTCAGCGAGAGAAGGCCAAAATGAACACTTCATGCAGAACTCCTGTATTTTGATGAAAACTCACTGAAATCCACCTGTAACTTCAAGTTTATGCATCTTTCTATGCTTTCAGGTTGAAACTTGACTGAAAACTCACTTTGAAGAAAAGTTAGAGCATTTTTGTATCACAGGTCACAAATAGTGTTTTCTCAGAGAGAGAAGGCCAAAATGAACACTTCATGCAGAACTCCTGTATTTTGATGAAAACTCACTGAAATCAAGCTGTAACTTCAAGTTTATGCATCTTTCTATTCTTTCAGGTTGAAACTTGACTGAAAACTCACTTTGAACAAAAGTTAGAGCATTTTTGTATCACAGGTCACAAATAGTGTTTTCTCAGCGAGAGAAGGCCAAAATGAACACTTCATGCAGAACTCCTGTATTTTGATGAAAACTCACTGAAATCAAGCTGTAACTTCAAGTTTATGCATCTTTCTATGCTTTCAGGTTGAAACTTGACTGAAAACTCACTTTGAACAAAAGTTATGGCTGTTTTGTGTCCCACGTCACAAATAGCGTTTTCTCAGCGAGAGAAGGCCAAAATGAACACTTCATGCAGAACTCCTGTATTTTGATGAAAACTCACTGAAATCCACCTGTAACTTCAAGTTTATGCATCTTTCTATGCTTTCAGGTTGAAACTTGACTGAAAACTCACTTTGAAGAAAAGTTAGAGCATTTTTGTATCACAGGTCACAAATAGTGTTTTCTCAGCGAGAGAAGGCCAAAATGAACACTTCATGCAGAACTCCTGTATTTTGATGAAAACTCACTGAAATCAAGCTGTAACTTCAAGTTTATGCATCTTTCTATGCTTTCAGGTTGAAACTTGACTGAAAACTCACTTTGAACAAAAGTTATGGCTGTTTTGTGTCGCAGGTCACAAATAGTGTTTTCTCAGCGAGAGAAGGCCAAAATGAACACTTCATGCAGAACTCCTGTATTTTGATGAAAACTCACTGAAATCCACCTGTAACTTCAAGTTTATGCATCTTTCTATGCTTTCAGGTTGAAACTTGACTGAAAACTCACTTTGAAGAAAAGTTAGAGCATTTTTGTATCACAGGTCACAAATAGTGTTTTCTCAGCGAGAGAAGGCCAAAATGAACACTTCATGCAGAACTCCTGTATTTTGATGAAAACTCACTGAAATCAAGCTGTAACTTCAAGTTTATGCATCTTTCTATGCTTTCAGGTTGAAACTTGACTGAAAACTCACTTTGAACAAAAGTTATGGCTGTTTTGTGTCCCACGTCACAAATAGTGTTTTCTCAGCGAGAGAAGGCCAAAATGAACACTTCATGCAGAACTCCTGTATTTTGATGAAAACTCACTGAAATCAAGCTGTAACTTCAAGTTTATGCATCTTTCTATGCTTTCAGGTTGAAACTTGACTGAAAACTCACTTTGAACAAAAGTTATGGCTGTTTTGTGTCCCACGTCACAAATAGCGTTTTCTCAGCGAGAGAAGGCCAAAATGAACACTTCATGCAGAACTCCTGTATTTTGATGAAAACTCACTGAAATCAAGCTGTAACTTCAAGTTTATGCATCTTTCTATGCTTTCAGGTTGAAACTTGACTGAAAACTCACTTTGAACAAAAGTTAGAGCATTTTTGTATCACAGGTCACAAATAGTGTTTTCTCAGCGAGAGAAGGCCAAAATGAACACTTCATGCAGAACTCCTGTATTTTGATGAAAACTCACTGAAATCCACCTGTAACTTCAAGTTTATGCATCTTTCTATGCTTTCAGGTTGAAACTTGACTGAAAACTCACTTTGAACAAAAGTTATGGCTGTTTTGTGTCGCAAGTCACAAATAGTGTTTTCTCAGCGAGAGAAGGCCAAAATGAACACTTCATGCAGAACTCCTGTATTTTGATGAAAACTCACTGAAATCAAGCTGTAACTTCAAGTTTATGCATCTTTCTATGCTTTCAGGTTGAAACTTGACTGAAAACTCACTTTGAACAAAAGTTAGAGCATTTTTGTATCACAGGTCACAAATAGCGTTTTCTCAGCGAGAGAAGGCCAAAATGAACACTTCATGCAGAACTCCTGTATTTTGATGAAAACTCACTGAAATCAAGCTGTAACTTCAAGTTTATGCATCTTTCTATGCTTTCAGGTTGAAACTTGACTGAAAACTCACTTTGAAGAAAAGTTATGGCTGTTTTGTGTCCCACGTCACAAATAGCGTTTTCTCAGCGAGAGAAGGCCAAAATGAACACTTCATGCAGAACTCCTGTATTTTGATGAAAACTCACTGAAATCAAGCTGTAACTTCAAGTTTATGCATCTTTCTATGCTTTCAGGTTGAAACTTGACTGAAAACTCACTTTGAACAAAAGTTAGAGCATTTTTGTATCACAGGTCACAAATAGTGTTTTCTCAGCGAGAGAAGGCCAAAATGAACACTTCATGCAGAACTCCTGTATTTTGATGAAAACTCACTGAAATCAAGCTGTAACTTCAAGTTTATGCATCTTTCTATGCTTTCAGGTTGAAACTTGACTGAAAACTCACTTTGAACAAAAGTTAGAGCATTTTTGTATCACAGGTCACAAATAGTGTTTTCTCAGCGAGAGAAGGCCAAAATGAACACTTCATGCAGAACTCCTGTATTTTGATGAAAACTCACTGAAATCCACCTGTAACTTCAAGTTTATGCATCTTTCTATGCTTTCAGGTTGAAACTTGACTGAAAACTCACTTTGAAAAAAAGTTATGGCTGTTTTGTGTCGCAGGTCACAAATAGTGTTTTCTCAGCGAGAGAAGGCCAAAATGAACACTTCATGCAGAACTCCTGTATTTTGATGAAAACTCACTGAAATCAAGCTGTAACTTCAAGTTTATGCATCTTTCTATGCTTTCAGGTTGAAACTTGACTGAAAACTCACTTTGAAGAAAAGTTAGAGCATTTTTTTATCACAGGTCACAAATAGTGTTTTCTCAGCGAGAGAAGGCCAAAATGAACACTTCATGCAGAACTCCTGTATTTTGATGAAAACTCACTGAAATCCACCTGTAACTTCAAGTTTATGCATCTTTCTATGCTTTCAGGTTGAAACTTGACTGAAAACTCACTTTGAAAAAAAGTTATGGCTGTTTTTTGTCGCAGGTCACAAATAGTGTTTTCTCAGCGAGAGAAGGCCAAAATGAACACTTCATGCAGAACTCCTGTATTTTGATGAAAACTCACTGAAATCCACCTGTAACTTCAAGTTTATGCATCTTTCTATGCTTTCAGGTTGAAACTTGACTGAAAACTCACTTTGAAGAAAAGTTATGGCTGTTTTGTGTCCCACGTCACAAATAGCGTTTTCTCAGCGAGAGAAGGCCAAAATGAACACTTCATGCAGAACTCCTGTATTTTGATGAAAACTCACTGAAATCAAGCTGTAACTTCAAGTTTATGCATCTTTCTATGCTTTCAGGTTGAAACTTGACTGAAAACTCACTTTGAACAAAAGTTAGAGCATTTTTGTATCACAGGTCACAAATAGTGTTTTCTCAGCGAGAGAAGGCCAAAATGAACACTTCATGCAGAACTCCTGTATTTTGATGAAAACTCACTGAAATCCACCTGTAACTTCAAGTTTATGCATCTTTCTATGCTTTCAGGTTGAAACTTGACTGAAAACTCACTTTGAACAAAAGTTATGGCTGTTTTGTGTCGCAGGTCACAAATAGTGTTTTCTCAGCGAGAGAAGGCCAAAATGAACACTTCATGCAGAACTCCTGTATTTTGATGAAAACTCACTGAAATCAAGCTGTAACTTCAAGTTTATGCATCTTTCTATGCTTTCAGGTTGAAACTTGACTGAAAACTCACTTTGAACAAAAGTTAGAGCATTTTTGTATCACAGGTCACAAATAGTGTTTTCTCAGCGAGAGAAGGCCAAAATGAACACTTCATGCAGAACTCCTGTATTTTGATGAAAACTCACTGAAATCCACCTGTAACTTCAAGTTTATGCATCTTTCTATGCTTTCAGGTTGAAACTTGACTGAAAACTCACTTTGAAAAAAAGTTATGGCTGTTTTGTGTCGCAGGTCACAAATAGTGTTTTCTCAGCGAGAGAAGGCCAAAATGAACACTTCATGCAGAACTCCTGTATTTTGATGAAAACTCACTGAAATCAAGCTGTAACTTCAAGTTTATGCATCTTTCTATGCTTTCAGGTTGAAACTTGACTGAAAACTCACTTTGAAGAAAAGTTAGAGCATTTTTTTATCACAGGTCACAAATAGTGTTTTCTCAGCGAGAGAAGGCCAAAATGAACACTTCATGCAGAACTCCTGTATTTTGATGAAAACTCACTGAAATCCACCTGTAACTTCAAGTTTATGCATCTTTCTATGCTTTCAGGTTGAAACTTGACTGAAAACTCACTTTGAAAAAAAGTTATGGCTGTTTTTTGTCGCAGGTCACAAATAGTGTTTTCTCAGCGAGAGAAGGCCAAAATGAACACTTCATGCAGAACTCCTGTATTTTGATGAAAACTCACTGAAATCCACCTGTAACTTCAAGTTTATGCATCTTTCTATGCTTTCAGGTTGAAACTTGACTGAAAACTCACTTTGAAAAAAAGTTATGGCTGTTTTTTGTCGCAGGTCACAAATAGTGTTTTCTCAGCGAGAGAAGGCCAAAATGAACACTTCATGCAGAACTCCTGTATTTTGATGAAAACTCACTGAAATCCACCTGTAACTTCAAGTTTATGCATCTTTCTATGCTTTCAGGTTGAAACTTGACTGAAAACTCACTTTGAAGAAAAGTTAGAGCATTTTTGTATCACAGGTCACAAATAGTGTTTTCTCAGAGAGAGAAGGCCAAAATGAACACTTCATGCAGAACTCCTGTATTTTGATGAAAACTCACTGAAATCAAGCTGTAACTTCAAGTTTATGCATCTTTCTATTCTTTCAGGTTGAAACTTGACTGAAAACTCACTTTGAACAAAAGTTAGAGCATTTTTGTATCACAGGTCACAAATAGTGTTTTCTCAGCGAGAGAAGGCCAAAATGAACACTTCATGCAGAACTCCTGTATTTTGATGAAAACTCACTGAAATCAAGCTGTAACTTCAAGTTTATGCATCTTTCTATGCTTTCAGGTTGAAACTTGACTGAAAACTCACTTTGAACAAAAGTTATGGCTGTTTTGTGTCGCAGGTCACAAATAGTGTTTTCTCAGCGAGAGAAGGCCAAAATGAACACTTCATGCAGAACTCCTGTATTTTGATGAAAACTCACTGAAATCCACCTGTAACTTCAAGTTTATGCATCTTTCTATGCTTTCAGGTTGAAACTTGACTGAAAACTCACTTTGAAGAAAAGTTAGAGCATTTTTGTATCACAGGTCACAAATAGTGTTTTCTCAGCGAGAGAAGGCCAAAATGAACACTTCATGCAGAACTCCTGTATTTTGATGAAAACTCACTGAAATCCACCTGTAACTTCAAGTTAATGCATCTTTCTATGCTTTCAGGTTGAAACTTGACTGAAAACTCACTTTGAAGAAAAGTTAGAGCATTTTTGTATCACAGGTCACAAATAGTGTTTTCTCAGCGAGAGAAGGCCAAAATGAACACTTCATGCAGAACTCCTGTATTTTGATGAAAACTCACTGAAATCAAGCTGTAACTTCAAGTATATGCATCTCTCTATGCTTTCAGGTTGAAACTTGACTGAAAACTCACTTTGAACAAAAGTTATGGCTGTTTTGTGTCCCACGTCACAAATAGCGTTTTCTCAGCGAGAGAAGGCCAAAATGAACACTTCATGCAGAACTCCTGTATTTTGATGAAAACTCACTGAAATCAAGCTGTAACTTCAAGTTTATGCATCTTTCTATGCTTTCAGGTTGAAACTTGACTGAAAACTCACTTTGAACAAAAGTTATGGCTGTTTTGTGTCCCACGTCACAAATAGCGTTTTCTCAGCGAGAGAAGGCCAAAATGAACACTTCATGCAGAACTCCTGTATTTTGATGAAAACTCACTGAAATCCACCTGAAACTTCAAGTTTATGCATCTTTCTATGCTTTCAGGTTGAAACTTGACTGAAAACTCACTTTGAACAAAAGTTAGAGCATTTTTGTATCACAGGTCACAAATAGTGTTTTCTCAGCGAGAGAAGGCCAAAATGAACACTTCATGCAGAACTCCTGTATTTTGATGAAAACTCACTGAAATCCACCTGTAACTTCAAGTTTATGCATCTTTCTATGCTTTCAGGTTGAAACTTGACTGAAAACTCACTTTGAAAAAAAGTTATGGCTGTTTTGTGTCGCAGGTCACAAATAGTGTTTTCTCAGCGAGAGAAGGCCAAAATGAACACTTCATGCAGAACTCCTGTATTTTGATGAAAACTCACTGAAATCAAGCTGTAACTTCAAGTTTATGCATCTTTCTATGCTTTCAGGTTGAAACTTGACTGAAAACTCACTTTGAAGAAAAGTTAGAGCATTTTTTTATCACAGGTCACAAATAGTGTTTTCTCAGCGAGAGAAGGCCAAAATGAACACTTCATGCAGAACTCCTGTATTTTGATGAAAACTCACTGAAATCCACCTGTAACTTCAAGTTTATGCATCTTTCTATGCTTTCAGGTTGAAACTTGACTGAAAACTCACTTTGAAAAAAAGTTATGGCTGTTTTTTGTCGCAGGTCACAAATAGTGTTTTCTCAGCGAGAGAAGGCCAAAATGAACACTTCATGCAGAACTCCTGTATTTTGATGAAAACTCACTGAAATCCACCTGTAACTTCAAGTTTATGCATCTTTCTATGCTTTCAGGTTGAAACTTGACTGAAAACTCACTTTGAACAAAAGTTATGGCTGTTTTGTGTCCCACGTCACAAATAGCGTTTTCTCAGCGAGAGAAGGCCAAAATGAACACTTCATGCAGAACTCCTGTATTTTGATGAAAACTCACTGAAATCAAGCTGTAACTTCAAGTTTATGCATCTTTCTATGCTTTCAGGTTGAAACTTGACTGAAAACTCACTTTGAACAAAAGTTAGAGCATTTTTGTATCACAGGTCACAAATAGTGTTTTCTCAGCGAGAGAAGGCCAAAATGAACACTTCATGCAGAACTCCTGTATTTTGATGAAAACTCACTGAAATCAAGCTGTAACTTCAAGTTTATGCATCTTTCTATGCTTTCAGGTTGAAACTTGACTGAAAACTCACTTTGAACAAAAGTTATGGCTGTTTTGTGTCCCACGTCACAAATAGCGTTTTCTCAGCGAGAGAAGGCCAAAATGAACACTTCATGCAGAACTCCTGTATTTTGATGAAAACTCACTGAAATCAAGCTGTAACTTCAAGTTTATGCATCTTTCTATGCTTTCAGGTTGAAACTTGACTGAAAACTCACTTTGAACAAAAGTTAGAGCATTTTTGTATCACAGGTCACAAATAGTGTTTTCTCAGCAAGAGAAGGCCAAAATGAACACTTCATGCAGAACTCCTGTATTTTGATGAAAACTCACTGAAATCCACCTGTAACTTCAAGTTTATGCATCTTTCTATGCTTTCAGGTTGAAACTTGACTGAAAACTCACTTTGAACAAAAGTTATGGCTGTTTTGTGTCGCAGGTCACAAATAGTGTTTTCTCAGCGAGAGAAGGCCAAAATGAACACTTCATGCAGAACTCCTGTATTTTGATGAAAACTCACTGAAATCAAGCTGTAACTTCAAGTTTATGCATCTTTCTATGCTTTCAGGTTGAAACTTGACTGAAAACTCACTTTGAACAAAAGTTAGAGCATTTTTGTATCACAGGTCACAAATAGCGTTTTCTCAGCGAGAGAAGGCCAAAATGAACACTTCATGCAGAACTCCTGTATTTTGATGAAAACTCACTGAAATCAAGCTGTAACTTCAAGTTTATGCATCTTTCTATGCTTTCAGGTTGAAACTTGACTGAAAACTCACTTTGAAGAAAAGTTATGGCTGTTTTGTGTCCCACGTCACAAATAGCGTTTTCTCAGCGAGAGAAGGCCAAAATGAACACTTCATGCAGAACTCCTGTATTTTGATGAAAACTCACTGAAATCAAGCTGTAACTTCAAGTTTATGCATCTTTCTATGCTTTCAGGTTGAAACTTGACTGAAAACTCACTTTGAACAAAAGTTAGAGCATTTTTGTATCACAGGTCACAAATAGTGTTTTCTCAGCGAGAGAAGGCCAAAATGAACACTTCATGCAGAACTCCTGTATTTTGATGAAAACTCACTGAAATCAAGCTGTAAATTCAAGTTTATGCATCTTTCTATGCTTTCAGGTTGAAACTTGACTGAAAACTCACTTTGAACAAAAGTTAGAGCATTTTTGTATCACAGGTCACAAATAGTGTTTTCTCAGCGAGAGAAGGCCAAAATGAACACTTCATGCAGAACTCCTGTATTTTGATGAAAACTCACTTAAATCCACCTGTAACTTCAAGTTTATGCATCTTTCTATGCTTTCAGGTTGAAACTTGACTGAAAACTCACTTTGAAAAAAAGTTATGGCTGTTTTGTGTCGCAGGTCACAAATAGTGTTTTCTCAGCGAGAGAAGGCCAAAATGAACACTTCATGCAGAACTCCTGTATTTTGATGAAAACTCACTGAAATCCACCTGTAACTTCAAGTTTATGCATCTTTCTATGCTTTCAGGTTGAAACTTGACTGAAAACTCACTTTGAAGAAAAGTTAGAGCATTTTTGTATCACAGGTCACAAATAGTGTTTTCTCAGCGAGAGAAGGCCAAAATGAACACTTCATGCAGAACTCCTGTATTTTGATGAAAACTCACTGAAATCCACCTGTAACTTCAAGTTTATGCATCTTTCTATGCTTTCAGGTTGAAACTTGACTGAAAACTCACTTTGAAGAAAAGTTAGAGCATTTTTGTATCACAGGTCACAAATAGTGTTTTCTCAGCGAGAGAAGGCCAAAATGAACACTTCATGCAGAACTCCCGTATTTTGATGAAAACTCACTGAAATCCACCTGTAACTTCAAGTTTATGCATCTTTCTATGCTTTCAGGTTGAAACTTGACTGAAAACTCACTTTGAAGAAAAGTTAGAGCATTTTTTTATCACAGGTCACAAATAGTGTTTTCTCAGCGAGAGAAGGCCAAAATGAACACTTCATGCAGAACTCCTGTATTTTGATGAAAACTCACTGAAATCCACCTGTAACTTCAAGTTTATGCATCTTTCTATGCTTTCAGGTTGAAACTTGACTGAAAACTCACTTTGAAGAAAAGTTAGAGCATTTTTGTATCACAGGTCACAAATAGTGTTTTCTCAGCGAGAGAAGGCCAAAATGAACACTTCATGCAGAACTCCTGTATTTTGATGAAAACTCACTGAAATCAAGCTGTAACTTCAAGTTTATGCATCTTTCTATGCTTTCAGGTTGAAACTTGACTGAAAACTCACTTTGAACAAAAGTTATGGCTGTTTTGTGTCCCACGTCACAAATAGTGTTTTCTCAGCGAGAGAAGGCCAAAATGAACACTTCATGCAGAACTCCTGTATTTTGATGAAAACTCACTGAAATCAAGCTGTAACTTCAAGTTTATGCATCTTTCTATGCTTTCAGGTTGAAACTTGACTGAAAACTCACTTTGAACAAAAGTTATGGCTGTTTTGTGTCCCACGTCACAAATAGCGTTTTCTCAGCGAGAGAAGGCCAAAATGAACACTTCATGCAGAACTCCTGTATTTTGATGAAAACTCACTGAAATCAAGCTGTAACTTCAAGTTTATGCATCTTTCTATGCTTTCAGGTTGAAACTTGACTGAAAACTCACTTTGAACAAAAGTTAGAGCATTTTTGTATCACAGGTCACAAATAGTGTTTTCTCAGCGAGAGAAGGCCAAAATGAACACTTCATGCAGAACTCCTGTATTTTGATGAAAACTCACTGAAATCCACCTGTAACTTCAAGTTTATGCATCTTTCTATGCTTTCAGGTTGAAACTTGACTGAAAACTCACTTTGAACAAAAGTTATGGCTGTTTTGTGTCGCAGGTCACAAATAGTGTTTTCTCAGCGAGAGAAGGCCAAAATGAACACTTCATGCAGAACTCCTGTATTTTGATGAAAACTCACTGAAATCAAGCTGTAACTTCAAGTTTATGCATCTTTCTATGCTTTCAGGTTGAAACTTGACTGAAAACTCACTTTGAACAAAAGTTAGAGCATTTTTGTATCACAGGTCACAAATAGCGTTTTCTCAGCGAGAGAAGGCCAAAATGAACACTTCATGCAGAACTCCTGTATTTTGATGAAAACTCACTGAAATCAAGCTGTAACTTCAAGTTTATGCATCTTTCTATGCTTTCAGGTTGAAACTTGACTGAAAACTCACTTTGAAGAAAAGTTATGGCTGTTTTGTGTCCCACGTCACAAATAGCGTTTTCTCAGCGAGAGAAGGCCAAAATGAACACTTCATGCAGAACTCCTGTATTTTGATGAAAACTCACTGAAATCAAGCTGTAACTTCAAGTTTATGCATCTTTCTATGCTTTCAGGTTGAAACTTGACTGAAAACTCACTTTGAACAAAAGTTAGAGCATTTTTGTATCACAGGTCACAAATAGTGTTTTCTCAGCGAGAGAAGGCCAAAATGAACACTTCATGCAGAACTCCTGTATTTTGATGAAAACTCACTGAAATCAAGCTGTAACTTCAAGTTTATGCATCTTTCTATGCTTTCAGGTTGAAACTTGACTGAAAACTCACTTTGAACAAAAGTTAGAGCATTTTTGTATCACAGGTCACAAATAGTGTTTTCTCAGCGAGAGAAGGCCAAAATGAACACTTCATGCAGAACTCCTGTATTTTGATGAAAACTCACTGAAATCCACCTGTAACTTCAAGTTTATGCATCTTTCTATGCTTTCAGGTTGAAACTTGACTGAAAACTCACTTTGAACAAAAGTTAGAGCATTTTTGTATCACAGGTCACAAATAGTGTTATATCAGCAAGAGAAGGCCAAAATGAACACTTCATGCAGAACTCCTGTATTTTGATGAAAACTCACTGAAATCAAGCTGTAACTTCAAGTTTATGCATCTTTCTATGCTTTCAGGTTGAAACTTGACTGAAAACTCACTTTGAACAAAAGTTATGGCTGTTTTGTGTCCCACGTCACAAATAGCGTTTTCTCAGCGAGAGAAGGCCAAAATGAACACTTCATGCAGAACTCCTGTATTTTGATGAAAACTCACTGAAATCAAGCTGTAACTTCAAGTTTATGCATCTTTCTATGCTTTCAGGTTGAAACTTGACTGAAAACTCACTTTGAACAAAAGTTAGAGCATTTTTGTATCACAGGTCACAAATAGTGTTTTCTCAGCGAGAGAAGGCCAAAATGAACACTTCATGCAGAACTCCTGTATTTTGATGAAAACTCACTGAAATCCACCTGTAACTTCAAGTTTATGCATCTTTCTATGCTTTCAGGTTGAAACTTGACTGAAAACTCACTTTGAACAAAAGTTATGGCTGTTTTGTGTCGCAGGTCACAAATAGTGTTTTCTCAGCGAGAGAAGGCCAAAATGAACACTTCATGCAGTACTCCTGTATTTTGATGAAAACTCTCTGAAATCAAGCTGTAACTTCAAGTTTATGCATCTTTCTATGCTTTCAGGTTGAAACTTGACTGAAAACTCACTTTGAAGAAAATTTAGAGCATTTTTGTATCACAGGTCACAAATAGTGTTTTCTCAGCGAGAGAAGGCCAAAATGAACACTTCATGCAGAACTCCTGTATTTTGATGAAAACTCACTGAAATCAAGCTGTAACTTCAAGTTTATGCATCTTTCTATGCTTTCAGGTTGAAACTTGACTGAAAACTCACTTTGAACAAAAGTTATGGCTGTTTTGTGTCCCACGTCACAAATAGTGTTTTCTCAGCGAGAGAAGGCCAAAATGAACACTTCATGCAGAACTCCTGTATTTTGATGAAAACTCACTGAAATCCACCTGTAACTTCAAGTTTGTGCATCTTTCTATGCTTTCAGGTTGAAACTTGACTGAAAACTCACTTTGAAGAAAAGTTAGAGCATTTTTGTATCACAGGTCACAAATAGTGTTTTCTCAGCGAGAGAAGGCCAAAATGAACACTTCATGCAGTACTCCTGTATTTTGATGAAAACTCTCTGAAATCAAGCTGTAACTTCAAGTTTATGCATCTTTCTATGCTTTCAGGTTGAAACTTGACTGAAAACTCACTTTGAAGAAAAGTTAGAGCATTTTTGTATCACAGGTCACAAATAGTGTTTTCTCAGCGAGAGAAGGCCAAAATGAACACTTCATGCAGAACTCCTGTATTTTGATGAAAACTCACTGAAATCAAGCTGTAACTTCAAGTTTATGCATCTTTCTATGCTTTCAGGTTGAAACTTGACTGAAAACTCACTTTGAACAAAAGTTATGGCTGTTTTGTGTCCCACGTCACAAATAGCGTTTTCTCAGCGAGAGAAGGCCAAAATGAACACTTCATGCAGAACTCCTGTATTTTGATGAAAACTCACTGAAATCAAGCTGTAACTTCAAGTTTATGCATCTTTCTATGCTTTCAGGTTGAAACTTGACTGAAAACTCACTTTGAACAAAAGTTATGGCTGTTTTGTGTCGCAGGTCACAAATAGTGTTTTCTCAGCGAGAGAAGGCCAAAATGAACACTTCATGCAGAACTCCTGTATTTTGATGAAAACTCACTGAAATCCACCTGTAACTTCAAGTTTATGCATCTTTCTATGCTTTCAGGTTGAAACTTGACTGAAAACTCACTTTGAAGAAAAGTTAGAGCATTTTTGTATCACAGGTCACAAATAGTGTTTTCTCAGCGAGAGAAGGCCAAAATGAACACTTCATGCAGAACTCCTGTATTTTGATGAAAACTCACTGAAATCAAGCTGTAACTTCAAGTTTATGCATCTTTCTATGCTTTCAGGTTGAAACTTGACTGAAAACTCACTTTGAACAAAAGTTAGAGCATTTTTTTATCACAGGTCACAAATAGTGTTTTCTCAGCGAGAGAAGGCCAAAATGAACACTTCATGCAGAACTCCTGTATTTTGATGAAAACTCACTGAAATCCACCTGTAACTTCAAGTTTATGCATCTTTCTATGCTTTCAGGTTGAAACTTGACTGAAAACTCACTTTGAACAAAAGTTATGGCTGTTTTGTGTCGCAGGTCACAAATAGTGTTTTCTCAGCGAGAGAAGGCCAAAATGAACACTTCATGCAGAACTCCTGTATTTTGATGAAAACTCACTGAAATCCACCTGTAACTTCAAGTTTATGCATCTTTCTATGCTTTCAGGTTGAAACTTGACTGAAAACTCACTTTGAAGAAAAGTTAGAGCATTTTTGTATCACAGGTCACAAATAGTGTTTTCTCAGCAAGAGAAGGCCAAAATGAACACTTCATGCAGTACTCCTGTATTTTGATGAAAACTCTCTGAAATCAAGCTGTAACTTCAAGTTTATGCATCTTTCTATGCTTTCAGGTTGAAACTTGACTGAAAACTCACTTTGAAGAAAAGTTAGAGCATTTTTGTATCACAGGTCACAAATAGTGTTTTCTCAGCGAGAGAAGGCCAAAATGAACACTTCATGCAGAACTCCTGTATTTTGATGAAAACTCACTGAAATCAAGCTGTAACTTCAAGTTTATGCATCTTTCTATGCTTTCAGGTTGAAACTTGACTGAAAACTCACTTTGAACAAAAGTTATGGCTGTTTTGTGTCCCACGTCACAAATAGCGTTTTCTCAGCGAGAGAAGGCCAAAATGAACACTTCATGCAGAACTCCTGTATTTTGATGAAAACTCACTGAAATCAAGCTGTAACTTCAAGTTTATGCATCTTTCTATGCTTTCAGGTTGAAACTTGACTGAAAACTCACTTTGAACAAAAGTTATGGCTGTTTTGTGTCGCAGGTCACAAATAGTGTTTTCTCAGCGAGAGAAGGCCAAAATGAACACTTCATGCAGAACTCCTGTATTTTGATGAAAACTCACTGAAATCCACCTGTAACTTCAAGTTTATGCATCTTTCTATGCTTTCAGGTTGAAACTTGACTGAAAACTCACTTTGAAGAAAAGTTAGAGCATTTTTGTATCACAGGTCACAAATAGTGTTTTCTCAGCGAGAGAAGGCCAAAATGAACACTTCATGCAGAACTCCTGTATTTTGATGAAAACTCACTGAAATCAAGCTGTAACTTCAAGTTTATGCATCTTTCTATGCTTTCAGGTTGAAACTTGACTGAAAACTCACTTTGAAGAAAAGTTAGAGCATTTTTTTATCACAGGTCACAAATAGTGTTTTCTCAGCGAGAGAAGGCCAAAATGAACACTTCATGCAGAACTCCTGTATTTTGATGAAAACTCACTGAAATCCACCTGTAACTTCAAGTTTATGCATCTTTCTATGCTTTCAGGTTGAAACTTGACTGAAAACTCACTTTGAAAAACAGTTATGGCTGTTTTTTGTCGCAGGTCACAAATAGTGTTTTCTCAGCGAGAGAAGGCCAAAATGAACACTTCATGCAGAACTCCTGTATTTTGATGAAAACTCACTGAAATCCACCTGTAACTTCAAGTTTATGCATCTTTCTATGCTTTCAGGTTGAAACTTGACTGAAAACTCACTTTGAAGAAAAGTTAGAGCATTTTTGTATCACAGGTGACAAATAGTGTTTTCTCAGAGAGAGAAGGCCAAAATGAACACTTCATGCAGAACTCCTGTATTTTGATGAAAACTCACTGAAATCAAGCTGTAACTTCAAGTTTATGCATCTTTCTATGCTTTCAGGTTGAAACTTGACTGAAAACTCACTTTGAAGAAAAGTTAGAGCATTTTTGTATCACAGGTCACAAATAGTGTTTTCTCAGCGAGAGAAGGCCAAAATGAACACTTCATGCAGAACTCCTGTATTTTGATGAAAACTCACTGAAATCAAGCTGTAACTTCAAGTTTATGCATCTTTCTATGCTTTCAGGTTGAAACTTGACTGAAAACTCACTTTGAACAAAAGTTATGGCTGTTTTGTGTCCCACGTCACAAATAGTGTTTTCTCAGCGAGAGAAGGCCAAAATGAACACTTCATGCAGAACTCCTGTATTTTGATGAAAACTCACTGAAATCAAGCTGTAACTTCAAGTTTATGCATCTTTCTATGCTTTCAGGTTGAAACTTGACTGAAAACTCACTTTGAACAAAAGTTATGGCTGTTTTGTGTCCCACGTCACAAATAGCGTTTTCTCAGCGAGAGAAGGCCAAAATGAACACTTCATGCAGAACTCCTGTATTTTGATGAAAACTCACTGAAATCAAGCTGTAACTTCAAGTTTATGCATCTTTCTATGCTTTCAGGTTGAAACTTGACTGAAAACTCACTTTGAACAAAAGTTAGAGCATTTTTGTATCACAGGTCACAAATAGTGTTTTCTCAGCGAGAGAAGGCCAAAATGAACACTTCATGCAGATCTCCTGTATTTTGATGAAAACTCACTGAAATCCACCTGTAACTTCAAGTTTATGCATCTTTCTATGCTTTCAGGTTGAAACTTGACTGAAAACTCACTTTGAACAAAAGTTATGGCTGTTTTGTGTCGCAGGTCACAAATAGTGTTTTCTCAGCGAGAGAAGGCCAAAATGAACACTTCATGCAGAACTCCTGTATTTTGATGAAAACTCACTGAAATCAAGCTGTAACTTCAAGTTTATGCATCTTTCTATGCTTTCAGGTTGAAACTTGACTGAAAACTCACTTTGAAGAAAAGTTAGAGCATTTTTGTATCACAGGTCACAAATAGTGTTTTCTCAGCGAGAGAAGGCCAAAATGAACACTTCATGCAGAACTCCTGTATTTTGATGAAAACTCACTGAAATCCACCTGTAACTTCAAGTTTATGCATCTTTCTATGCTTTCAGGTTGAAACTTGACTGAAAACTCACTTTGAAAAAAAGTTATGGCTGTTTTGTGTCGCAGGTCACAAATAGTGTTTTCTCAGCGAGAGAAGGCCAAAATGAACACTTCATGCAGAACTCCTGTATTTTGATGAAAACTCACTGAAATCAAGCTGTAACTTCAAGTTTATGCATCTTTCTATGCTTTCAGGTTGAAACTTGACTGAAAACTCACTTTGAAGAAAAGTTAGAGCATTTTTTTATCACAGGTCACAAATAGTGTTTTCTCAGCGAGAGAAGGCCAAAATGAACACTTCATGCAGAACTCCTGTATTTTGATGAAAACTCACTGAAATCCACCTGTAACTTCAAGTTTATGCATCTTTCTATGCTTTCAGGTTGAAACTTGACTGAAAACTCACTTTGAAAAAAAGTTATGGCTGTTTTTTGTCGCAGGTCACAAATAGTGTTTTCTCAGCGAGAGAAGGCCAAAATGAACACTTCATGCAGAACTCCTGTATTTTGACAAAAACTCACTGAAATCCACCTGTAACTTCAAGTTTATGCATCTTTCTATGCTTTCAGGTTGAAACTTGACTGAAAACTCACTTTGAAGAAAAGTTAGAGCATTTTGGTATCACAGGTCACAAATAGTGTTTTCTCAGAGAGAGAAGGCCAAAATGAACACTTCATGCAGAACTCCTGTATTTTGATGAAAACTCACTGAAATCAAGCTGTAACTTCAAGTTTATGCATCTTTCTATGCTTTCAGGTTGAAACTTGACTGAAAACTCACTTTGAACAAAAGTTATGGCTGTTTTGTGTCCCACGTCACAAATAGTGTTTTCTCAGCGAGAGAAGGCCAAAATGAACACTTCATGCAGAACTCCTGTATTTTGATGAAAACTCACTGAAATCAAGCTGTAACTTCAAGTTTATGCATCTTTCTATGCTTTCAGGTTGAAACTTGACTGAAAACTCACTTTGAACAAAAGTTATGGCTGTTTTGTGTCGCAGGTCACAAATAGTGTTTTCTCAGCGAGAGAAGGCCAAAATGAACACTTCATGCAGAACTCCTGTATTTTGATGAAAACTCACTGAAATCAAGCTGTAACTTCAAGTTTATGCATCTTTCTATGCTTTCAGGTTGAAACTTGACTGAAAACTCACTTTGAACAAAAGTTAGAGCATTTTTGTATCACAGGTCACAAATAGTGTTTTCTCAGCGAGAGAAGGCCAAAATGAACACTTCATGCAGAACTCCTGTATTTTGATGAAAACTCACTGAAATCCACCTGTAACTTCAAGTTTATGCATCTTTCTATGCTTTCAGGTTGAAACTTGACTGAAAACTCACTTTGAAAAAAAGTTATGGCTGTTTTGTGTCGCAGGTCACAAATAGTGTTTTCTCAGCGAGAGAAGGCCAAAATGAACACTTCATGCAGAACTCCTGTATTTTGATGAAAACTCACTGAAATCAAGCTGTAACTTCAAGTTTATGCATCTTTCTATGCTTTCAGGTTGAAACTTGACTGAAAACTCACTTTGAAGAAAAGTTAGAGCATTTTTGTATCACAGGTCACAAATAGTGTTTTCTCAGCGAGAGAAGGCCAAAATGAACACTTCATGCAGAACTCCTGTATTTTGATGAAAACTCACTGAAATCCACCTGTAACTTCAAGTTTATGCATCTTTCTATGCTTTCAGGTTGAAACTTGACTGAAAACTCACTTTGAACAAAAGTTATGGCTGTTTTGTGTCCCACGTCACAAATAGCGTTTTCTCAGCGAGAGAAGGCCAAAATGAACACTTCATGCAGAACTCCTGTATTTTGATGAAAACTCACTGAAATCAAGCTGTAACTTCAAGTTTATGCATCTTTCTATGCTTTCAGGTTGAAACTTGACTGAAAACTCACTTTGAACAAAAGTTAGAGCATTTTTGTATCACAGGTCACAAATAGTGTTTTCTCAGCGAGAGAAGGCCAAAATGAACACTTCATGCAGAACTCCTGTATTTTGATGAAAACTCACTGAAATCCACCTGTAACTTCAAGTTTATGCATCTTTCTATGCTTTCAGGTTGAAACTTGACTGAAAACTCACTTTGAACAAAAGTTATGGCTGTTTTGTGTCGCAGGTCACAAATAGTGTTTTCTCAGCGAGAGAAGGCCAAAATGAACACTTCATGCAGAACTCCTGTATTTTGATGAAAACTCACTGAAATCAAGCTGTAACTTCAAGTTTATGCATCTTTCTATGCTTTCAGGTTGAAACTTGACTGAAAACTCACTTTGAACAAAAGTTAGAGCATTTTTGTATCACAGGTCACAAATAGTGTTTTCTCAGCGAGAGAAGGCCAAAATGAACACTTCATGCAGAACTCCTGTATTTTGATGAAAACTCACTGAAATCCACCTGTAACTTCAAGTTTATGCATCTTTCTATGCTTTCAGGTTGAAACTTGACTGAAAACTCACTTTGAAAAAAAGTTATGGCTGTTTTGTGTCGCAGGTCACAAATAGTGTTTTCTCAGCGAGAGAAGGCCAAAATGAACACTTCATGCAGAACTCCTGTATTTTGATGAAAACTCACTGAAATCAAGCTGTAACTTCAAGTTTATGCATCTTTCTATGCTTTCAGGTTGAAACTTGACTGAAAACTCACTTTGAAGAAAAGTTAGAGCATTTTTTTATCACAGGTCACAAATAGTGTTTTCTCAGCGAGAGAAGGCCAAAATGAACACTTCATGCAGAACTCCTGTATTTTGATGAAAACTCACTGAAATCCACCTGTAACTTCAAGTTTATGCATCTTTCTATGCTTTCAGGTTGAAACTTGACTGAAAACTCACTTTGAAAAAAAGTTATGGCTGTTTTTTGTCGCAGGTCACAAATAGTGTTTTCTCAGCGAGAGAAGGCCAAAATGAACACTTCATGCAGAACTCCTGTATTTTGAAAAAAACTCACTGAAATCCACCTGTAACTTCAAGTTTATGCATCTTTCTATGCTTTCAGGTTGAAACTTGACTGAAAACTCACTTTGAAGAAAAGTTAGAGCATTTTTGTATCACAGGTCACAAATAGTGTTTTCTCAGAGAGAGAAGGCCAAAATGAACACTTCATGCAGAACTCCTGTATTTTGATGAAAACTCACTGAAATCAAGCTGTAACTTCAAGTTTATGCATCTTTCTATGCTTTCAGGTTGAAACTTGACTGAAAACTCACTTTGAACAAAAGTTATGGCTGTTTTGTGTCCCACGTCACAAATAGTGTTTTCTCAGCGAGAGAAGGCCAAAATGAACACTTCATGCAGAACTCCTGTATTTTGATGAAAACTCACTGAAATCAAGCTGTAACTTCAAGTTTATGCATCTTTCTATGCTTTCAGGTTGAAACTTGACTGAAAACTCACTTTGAACAAAAGTTATGGCTGTTTTGTGTCGCAGGTCACAAATAGTGTTTTCTCAGCGAGAGAAGGCCAAAATGAACACTTCATGCAGAACTCCTGTATTTTGATGAAAACTCACTGAAATCAAGCTGTAACTTCAAGTTTATGCATCTTTCTATGCTTTCAGGTTGAAACTTGACTGAAAACTCACTTTGAACAAAAGTTAGAGCATTTTTGTATCACAGGTCACAAATAGTGTTTTCTCAGCGAGAGAAGGCCAAAATGAACACTTCATGCAGAACTCCTGTATTTTGATGAAAACTCACTGAAATCCACCTGTAACTTCAAGTTTATGCATCTTTCTATGCTTTCAGGTTGAAACTTGACTGAAAACTCACTTTGAAAAAAAGTTATGGCTGTTTTGTGTCGCAGGGCACAAATAGTGTTTTCTCAGCGAGAGAAGGCCAAAATGAACACTTCATGCAGAACTCCTGTATTTTGATGAAAACTCACTGAAATCAAGCTGTAACTTCAAGTTTATGCATCTTTCTATGCTTTCAGGTTGAAACTTGACTGAAAACTCACTTTGAAGAAAAGTTAGAGCATTTTTTTATCACAGGTCACAAATAGTGTTTTCTCAGCGAGAGAAGGCCAAAATGAACACTTCATGCAGAACTCCTGTATTTTGATGAAAACTCACTGAAATCCACCTGTAACTTCAAGTTTATGCATCTTTCTATGCTTTCAGGTTGAAACTTGACTGAAAACTCACTTTGAAAAAAAGTTATGGCTGTTTTTTGTCGCAGGTCACAAATAGTGTTTTCTCAGCGAGAGAAGGCCAAAATGAACACTTCATGCAGAACTCCTGTATTTTGATGAAAACTCACTGAAATCCACCTGTAACTTCAAGTTTATGCATCTTTCTATGCTTTCAGGTTGAAACTTGACTGAAAACTCACTTTGAAGAAAAGTTAGAGCATTTTTGTATCACAGGTCACAAATAGTGTTTTCTCAGAGAGAGAAGGCCAAAATGAACACTTCATGCAGAACTCCTGTATTTTGATGAAAACTCACTGAAATCAAGCTGTAACTTCAAGTTTATGCATCCTTCTATTCTTTCAGGTTGAAACTTGACTGAAAACTCACTTTGAACAAAAGTTAGAGCATTTTTGTATCACAGGTCACAAATAGTGTTTTCTCAGCGAGAGAAGGCCAAAATGAACACTTCATGCAGAACTCCTGTATTTTGATGAAAACTCACTGAAATCAAGCTGTAACTTCAAGTTTATGCATCTTTCTATGCTTTCAGGTTGAAACTTGACTGAAAACTCACTTTGAACAAAAGTTATGGCTGTTTTGTGTCGCAGGTCACAAATAGTGTTTTCTCAGCGAGAGAAGGCCAAAATGAACACTTCATGCAGAACTCCTGTATTTTGATGAAAACTCACTGAAATCCACCTGTAACTTCAAGTTTATGCATCTTTCTATGCTTTCAGGTTGAAACTTGACTGAAAACTCACTTTGAAGAAAAGTTAGAGCATTTTTGTATCACAGGTCACAAATAGTGTTTTCTCAGCGAGAGAAGGCCAAAATGAACACTTCATGCAGAACTCCTGTATTTTGATGAAAACTCACTGAAATCAAGCTGTAACTTCAAGTTTATGCATCTTTCTATGCTTTCAGGTTGAAACTTGACTGAAAACTCACTTTGAACAAAAGTTATGGCTGTTTTGTGTCCCACGTCACAAATAGTGTTTTCTCAGCGAGAGAAGGCCAAAATGAACACTTCATGCAGAACTCCTGTATTTTGATGAAAACTCACTGAAATCAAGCTGTAACTTCAAGTTTATGCATCTTTCTATGCTTTCAGGTTGAAACTTGACTGAAAACTCACTTTGAACAAAAGTTATGGCTGTTTTGTGTCCCACGTCACAAATAGCGTTTTCTCAGCGAGAGAAGGCCAAAATGAACACTTCATGCAGAACTCCTGTATTTTGATGAAAACTCACTGAAATCAAGCTGTAACTTCAAGTTTATGCATCTTTCTATGCTTTCAGGTTGAAACTTGACTGAAAACTCACTTTGAACAAAAGTTAGAGCATTTTTGTATCACAGGTCACAAATAGTGTTTTCTCAGCGAGAGAAGGCCAAAATGAACACTTCATGCAGAACTCCTGTATTTTGATGAAAACTCACTGAAATCCACCTGTAACTTCAAGTTTATGCATCTTTCTATGCTTTCAGGTTGAAACTTGACTGAAAACTCACTTTGAACAAAAGTTATGGCTGTTTTGTGTCGCAGGTCACAAATAGTGTTTTCTCAGCGAGAGAAGGCCAAAATGAACACTTCATGCAGAACTCCTGTATTTTGATGAAAACTCACTGAAATCAAGCTGTAACTTCAAGTTTATGCATCTTTCTATGCTTTCAGGTTGAAACTTGACTGAAAACTCACTTTGAACAAAAGTTAGAGCATTTTTGTATCACAGGTCACAAATAGCGTTTTCTCAGCGAGAGAAGGCCAAAATGAACACTTCATGCAGAACTCCTGTATTTTGATGAAAACTCACTGAAATCAAGCTGTAACTTCAAGTTTATGCATCTTTCTATGCTTTCAGGTTGAAACTTGACTGAAAACTCACTTTGAAGAAAAGTTATGGCTGTTTTGTGTCCCACGTCACAAATAGCGTTTTCTCAGCGAGAGAAGGCCAAAATGAACACTTCATGCAGAACTCCTGTATTTTGATGAAAACTCACTGAAATCAAGCTGTAACTTCAAGTTTATGCATCTTTCTATGCTTTCAGGTTGAAACTTGACTGAAAACTCACTTTGAACAAAAGTTAGAGCATTTTTGTATCACAGGTCACAAATAGTGTTTTCTCAGCGAGAGAAGGCCAAAATGAACACTTCATGCAGAACTCCTGTATTTTGATGAAAACTCACTGAAATCAAGCTGTAACTTCAAGTTTATGCATCTTTCTATGCTTTCAGGTTGAAACTTGACTGAAAACTCACTTTGAACAAAAGTTAGAGCATTTTTGTATCACAGGTCACAAATAGTGTTTTCTCAGCGAGAGAAGGCCAAAATGAACACTTCATGCAGAACTCCTGTATTTTGATGAAAACTCACTGAAATCCACCTGTAACTTCAAGTTTATGCATCTTTCTATGCTTTCAGGTTGAAACTTGACTGAAAACTCACTTTGAAAAAAAGTTATGGCTGTTTTGTGTCGCAGGTCACAAATAGTGTTTTCTCAGCGAGAGAAGGCCAAAATGAACACTTCATGCAGAACTCCTGTATTTTGATGAAAACTCACTGAAATCAAGCTGTAACTTCAAGTTTATGCATCTTTCTATGCTTTCAGGTTGAAACTTGACTGAAAACTCACTTTGAAGAAAAGTTAGAGCATTTTTTTATCACAGGTCACAAATAGTGTTTTCTCAGCGAGAGAAGGCCAAAATGAACACTTCATGCAGAACTCCTGTATTTTGATGAAAACTCACTGAAATCCACCTGTAACTTCAAGTTTATGCATCTTTCTATGCTTTCAGGTTGAAACTTGACTGAAAACTCACTTTGAAAAAAAGTTATGGCTGTTTTTTGTCGCAGGTCACAAATAGTGTTTTCTCAGCGAGAGAAGGCCAAAATGAACACTTCATGCAGAACTCCTGTATTTTGATGAAAACTCACTGAAATCCACCTGTAACTTCAAGTTTATGCATCTTTCTATGCTTTCAGGTTGAAACTTGACTGAAAACTCACTTTGAACAAAAGTTATGGCTGTTTTGTGTCCCACGTCACAAATAGCGTTTTCTCAGCGAGAGAAGGCCAAAATGAACACTTCATGCAGAACTCCTGTATTTTGATGAAAACTCACTGAAATCAAGCTGTAACTTCAAGTTTATGCATCTTTCTATGCTTTCAGGTTGAAACTTGACTGAAAACTCACTTTGAACAAAAGTTAGAGCATTTTTGTATCACAGGTCACAAATAGCGTTTTCTCAGCGAGAGAAGGCCAAAATGAACACTTCATGCAGAACTCCTGTATTTTGATGAAAACTCACTGAAATCCACCTGTAACTTCAAGTTTATGCATCTTTCTATGCTTTCAGGTTGAAACTTGACTGAAAACTCACTTTGAACAAAAGTTATGGCTGTTTTGTGTCGCAGGTCACAAATAGTGTTTTCTCAGCGAGAGAAGGCCAAAATGAACACTTCATGCAGAACTCCTGTATTTTGATGAAAACTCACTGAAATCAAGCTGTAACTTCAAGTTTATGCATCTTTCTATGCTTTCAGGTTGAAACTTGACTGAAAACTCACTTTGAACAAAAGTTAGAGCATTTTTGTATCACAGGTCACAAATAGTGTTTTCTCAGCGAGAGAAGGCCAAAATGAACACTTCATGCAGAACTCCTGTATTTTGATGAAAACTCACTGAAATCCACCTGTAACTTCAAGTTTATGCATCTTTCTATGCTTTCAGGTTGAAACTTGACTGAAAACTCACTTTGAAAAAAAGTTATGGCTGTTTTGTGTCGCAGGTCACAAATAGTGTTTTCTCAGCGAGAGAAGGCCAAAATGAACACTTCATGCAGAACTCCTGTATTTTGATGAAAACTCACTGAAATCAAGCTGTAACTTCAAGTTTATGCATCTTTCTATGCTTTCAGGTTGAAACTTGACTGAAAACTCACTTTGAAGAAAAGTTAGAGCATTTTTTTATCACAGGTCACAAATAGTGTTTTCTCAGCGAGAGAAGGCCAAAATGAACACTTCATGCAGAACTCCTGTATTTTGATGAAAACTCACTGAAATCCACCTGTAACTTCAAGTTTATGCATCTTTCTATGCTTTCAGGTTGAAACTTGACTGAAAACTCACTTTGAAAAAAAGTTATGGCTGTTTTTTGTCGCAGGTCACAAATAGTGTTTTCTCAGCGAGAGAAGGCCAAAATGAACACTTCATGCAGAACTCCTGTATTTTGAAAAAAACTCACTGAAATCCACCTGTAACTTCAAGTTTATGCATCTTTCTATGCTTTCAGGTTGAAACTTGACTGAAAACTCACTTTGAAGAAAAGTTAGAGCATTTTTGTATCACAGGTCACAAATAGTGTTTTCTCAGAGAGAGAAGGCCAAAATGAACACTTCATGCAGAACTCCTGTATTTTGATGAAAACTCACTGAAATCAAGCTGTAACTTCAAGTTTATGCATCTTTCTATGCTTTCAGGTTGAAACTTGACTGAAAACTCACTTTGAACAAAAGTTATGGCTGTTTTGTGTCCCACGTCACAAATAGTGTTTTCTCAGCGAGAGAAGGCCAAAATGAACACTTCATGCAGAACTCCTGTATTTTGATGAAAACTCACTGAAATCAAGCTGTAACTTCAAGTTTATGCATCTTTCTATGCTTTCAGGTTGAAACTTGACTGAAAACTCACTTTGAACAAAAGTTATGGCTGTTTTGTGTCGCAGGTCACAAATAGTGTTTTCTCAGCGAGAGAAGGCCAAAATGAACACTTCATGCAGAACTCCTGTATTTTGATGAAAACTCACTGAAATCAAGCTGTAACTTCAAGTTTATGCATCTTTCTATGCTTTCAGGTTGAAACTTGACTGAAAACTCACTTTGAACAAAAGTTAGAGCATTTTTGTATCACAGGTCACAAATAGTGTTTTCTCAGCGAGAGAAGGCCAAAATGAACACTTCATGCAGAACTCCTGTATTTTGATGAAAACTCACTGAAATCCACCTGTAACTTCAAGTTTATGCATCTTTCTCTGCTTTCAGGTTGAAACTTGACTGAAAACTCACTTTGAAAAAAAGTTATGGCTGTTTTGTGTCGCAGGTCACAAATAGTGTTTTCTCAGCGAGAGAAGGCCAAAATGAACACTTCATGCAGAACTCCTGTATTTTGATGAAAACTCACTGAAATCAAGCTGTAACTTCAAGTTTATGCATCTTTCTATGCTTTCAGGTTGAAACTTGACTGAAAACTCACTTTGAAGAAAAGTTAGAGCATTTTTTTATCACAGGTCACAAATAGTGTTTTCTCAGCGAGAGAAGGCCAAAATGAACACTTCATGCAGAACTCCTGTATTTTGATGAAAACTCACTGAAATCCACCTGTAACTTCAAGTTTATGCATCTTTCTATGCTTTCAGGTTGAAACTTGACTGAAAACTCACTTTGAAAAAAAGTTATGGCTGTTTTTTGTCGCAGGTCACAAATAGTGTTTTCTCAGCGAGAGAAGGCCAAAATGAACACTTCATGCAGAACTCCTGTATTTTGATGAAAACTCACTGAAATCCACCTGTAACTTCAAGTTTATGCATCTTTCTATGCTTTCAGGTTGAAACTTGACTGAAAACTCACTTTGAAGAAAAGTTAGAGCATTTTTGTATCACAGGTCACAAATAGTGTTTTCTCAGAGAGAGAAGGCCAAAATGAACACTTCATGCAGAACTCCTGTATTTTGATGAAAACTCACTGAAATCAAGCTGTAACTTCAAGTTTATGCATCTTTCTATTCTTTCAGGTTGAAACTTGACTGAAAACTCACTTTGAACAAAAGTTAGAGCATTTTTGTATCACAGGTCACAAATAGTGTTTTCTCAGCGAGAGAAGGCCAAAATGAACACTTCATGCAGAACTCCTGTATTTTGATGAAAACTCACTGAAATCAAGCTGTAACTTCAAGTTTATGCATCTTTCTATGCTTTCAGGTTGAAACTTGACTGAAAACTCACTTTGAACAAAAGTTATGGCTGTTTTGTGTCGCAGGTCACAAATAGTGTTTTCTCAGCGAGAGAAGGCCAAAATGAACACTTCATGCAGAACTCCTGTATTTTGATGAAAACTCACTGAAATCCACCTGTAACTTCAAGTTTATGCATCTTTCTATGCTTTCAGGTTGAAACTTGACTGAAAACTCACTTTGAAGAAAAGTTAGAGCATTTTTGTATCACAGGTCACAAATAGTGTTTTCTCAGCGAGAGAAGGCCAAAATGAACACTTCATGCAGAACTCCTGTATTTTGATGAAAACTCACTGAAATCAAGCTGTAACTTCAAGTTTATGCATCTTTCTATGCTTTCAGGTTGAAACTTGACTGAAAACTCACTTTGAACAAAAGTTATGGCTGTTTTGTGTCCCACGTCACAAATAGTGTTTTCTCAGCGAGAGAAGGCCAAAATGAACACTTCATGCAGAACTCCTGTATTTTGATGAAAACTCACTGAAATCAAGCTGTAACTTCAAGTTTATGCATCTTTCTATGCTTTCAGGTTGAAACTTGACTGAAAACTCACTTTGAACAAAAGTTATGGCTGTTTTGTGTCCCACGTCACAAATAGCGTTTTCTCAGCGAGAGAAGGCCAAAATGAACACTTCATGCAGAACTCCTGTATTTTGATGAAAACTCACTGAAATCCACCTGTAACTTCAAGTTTATGCATCTTTCTATGCTTTCAGGTTGAAACTTGACTGAAAACTCACTTTGAAGAAAAGTTAGAGCATTTTTGTATCACAGGTCACAAATAGTGTTTTCTCAGCGAGAGAAGGCCAAAATGAACACTTCATGCAGAACTCCTGTATTTTGATGAAAACTCACTGAAATCAAGCTGTAACTTCAAGTTTATGCATCTTTCTATGCTTTCAGGTTGAAACTTGACTGAAAACTCACTTTGAACAAAAGTTATGGCTGTTTTGTGTCGCAGGTCACAAATAGTGTTTTCTCAGCGAGAGAAGGCCAAAATGAACACTTCATGCAGAACTCCTGTATTTTGATGAAAACTCACTGAAATCCACCTGTAACTTCAAGTTTATGCATCTTTCTATGCTTTCAGGTTGAAACTTGACTGAAAACTCACTTTGAAGAAAAGTTAGAGCATTTTTGTATCACAGGTCACAAATAGTGTTTTCTCAGCGAGAGAAGGCCAAAATGAACACTTCATGCAGAACTCCTGTATTTTGATGAAAACTCACTGAAATCAAGCTGTAACTTCAAGTTTATGCATCTTTCTATGCTTTCAGGTTGAAACTTGACTGAAAACTCACTTTGAACAAAAGTTATGGCTGTTTTGTGTCCCACGTCACAAATAGTGTTTTCTCAGCGAGAGAAGGCCAAAATGAACACTTCATGCAGAACTCCTGTATTTTGATGAAAACTCACTGAAATCAAGCTGTAACTTCAAGTTTATGCATCTTTCTATGCTTTCAGGTTGAAACTTGACTGAAAACTCACTTTGAACAAAAGTTATGGCTGTTTTGTGTCCCACGTCACAAATAGCGTTTTCTCAGCGAGAGAAGGCCAAAATGAACACTTCATGCAGAACTCCTGTATTTTGATGAAAACTCACTGAAATCAAGCTGTAACTTCAAGTTTATGCATCTTTCTATGCTTTCAGGTTGAAACTTGACTGAAAACTCACTTTGAACAAAAGTTAGAGCATTTTTGTATCACAGGTCACAAATAGTGTTTTCTCAGCGAGAGAAGGCCAAAATGAACACTTCATGCAGAACTCCTGTATTTTGATGAAAACTCACTGAAATCCACCTGTAACTTCAAGTTTATGCATCTTTCTATGCTTTCAGGTTGAAACTTGACTGAAAACTCACTTTGAACAAAAGTTATGGCTGTTTTGTGTCGCAGGTCACAAATAGTGTTTTCTCAGCGAGAGAAGGCCAAAATGAACACTTCATGCAGAACTCCTGTATTTTGATGAAAACTCACTGAAATCAAGCTGTAACTTCAAGTTTATGCATCTTTCTATGCTTTCAGGTTGAAACTTGACTGAAAACTCACTTTGAACAAAAGTTAGAGCATTTTTGTATCACAGGTCACAAATAGCGTTTTCTCAGCGAGAGAAGGCCAAAATGAACACTTCATGCAGAACTCCTGTATTTTGATGAAAACTCACTGAAATCAAGCTGTAACTTCAAGTTTATGCATCTTTCTATGCTTTCAGGTTGAAACTTGACTGAAAACTCACTTTGAAGAAAAGTTATGGCTGTTTTGTGTCCCACGTCACAAATAGCGTTTTCTCAGCGAGAGAAGGCCAAAATGAACACTTCATGCAGAACTCCTGTATTTTGATGAAAACTCACTGAAATCAAGCTGTAACTTCAAGTTTATGCATCTTTCTATGCTTTCAGGTTGAAACTTGACTGAAAACTCACTTTGAACAAAAGTTAGAGCATTTTTGTATCACAGGTCACAAATAGTGTTTTCTCAGCGAGAGAAGGCCAAAATGAACACTTCATGCAGAACTCCTGTATTTTGATGAAAACTCACTGAAATCAAGCTGTAACTTCAAGTTTATGCATCTTTCTATGCTTTCAGGTTGAAACTTGACTGAAAACTCACTTTGAACAAAAGTTAGAGCATTTTTGTATCACAGGTCACAAATAGTGTTTTCTCAGCGAGAGAAGGCCAAAATGAACACTTCATGCAGAACTCCTGTATTTTGATGAAAACTCACTGAAATCCACCTGTAACTTCAAGTTTATGCATCTTTCTATGCTTTCAGGTTGAAACTTGACTGAAAACTCACTTTGAACAAAAGTTAGAGCATTTTTGTATCACAGGTCACAAATAGTGTTATATCAGCAAGAGAAGGCCAAAATGAACACTTCATGCAGAACTCCTGTATTTTGATGAAAACTCACTGAAATCAAGCTGTAACTTCAAGTTTATGCATCTTTCTATGCTTTCAGGTTGAAACTTGACTGAAAACTCACTTTGAACAAAAGTTATGGCTGTTTTGTGTCCCACGTCACAAATAGCGTTTTCTCAGCGAGAGAAGGCCAAAATGAACACTTCATGCAGAACTCCTGTATTTTGATGAAAACTCACTGAAATCAAGCTGTAACTTCAAGTTTATGCATCTTTCTATGCTTTCAGGTTGAAACTTGACTGAAAACTCACTTTGAACAAAAGTTAGAGCATTTTTGTATCACAGGTCACAAATAGTGTTTTCTCAGCGAGAGAAGGCCAAAATGAACACTTCATGCAGAACTCCTGTATTTTGATGAAAACTCACTGAAATCCACCTGTAACTTCAAGTTTATGCATCTTTCTATGCTTTCAGGTTGAAACTTGACTGAAAACTCACTTTGAACAAAAGTTATGGCTGTTTTGTGTCGCAGGTCACAAATAGTGTTTTCTCAGCGAGAGAAGGCCAAAATGAACACTTCATGCAGTACTCCTGTATTTTGATGAAAACTCTCTGAAATCAAGCTGTAACTTCAAGTTTATGCATCTTTCTATGCTTTCAGGTTGAAACTTGACTGAAAACTCACTTTGAAGAAAATTTAGAGCATTTTTGTATCACAGGTCACAAATAGTGTTTTCTCAGCGAGAGAAGGCCAAAATGAACACTTCATGCAGAACTCCTGTATTTTGATGAAAACTCACTGAAATCAAGCTGTAACTTCAAGTTTATGCATCTTTCTATGCTTTCAGGTTGAAACTTGACTGAAAACTCACTTTGAACAAAAGTTATGGCTGTTTTGTGTCCCACGTCACAAATAGCGTTTTCTCAGCGAGAGAAGGCCAAACTGAACACTTCATGCAGAACTCCTGTATTTTGATGAAAACTCACTGAAATCAAGCTGTAACTTCAAGTTTATGCATCTTTCTATGCTTTCAGGTTGAAACTTGACTGAAAACTCACTTTGAAGAAAAGTTAGAGCATTTTTGTATCACAGGTCACAAATAGTGTTTTCTCAGCGAGAGAAGGCCAAAATGAACACTTCATGCAGAACTCCTGTATTTTGATGAAAACTCACTGAAATCCACCTGTAACTTCAAGTTTATGATTCTTTCTATGCTTTCAGGTTGAAACTTGACTGAAAACTCACTTTGAAGAAAAGTTAGAGCATTTTTGTATCACAGGTCACAAATAGTGTTTTCTCAGCGAGAGAAGGCCAAAATGAACACTTCATGCAGAACTCCTGTATTTTGATGAAAACTCACTGAAATCAAGCTGTAACTTCAAGTTTATGCATCTTTCTATGCTTTCAGGTTGAAACTAGACTGAAAACTCACTTTGAACAAAAGTTATGGCTGTTTTGTATCACAGGTCACAAATAGCGTTTTCTCAGCGAGTAAAGGCCAAAATGAACACTTCATGCAGTACTCCTGTATTTTGATGAAAACTCTCTGAAATCAAGCTGTAACTTCAAGTTTATGCATCTTTCTATGCTTTCAGGTTGAAACTTGACTGAAAACTCACTTTGAACAAAAGTTAGAGCATTTTTGTATCACAGGTCACAAATAGTGTTTTCTCAGCGAGAGAAGGCCAAAATGAACACTTCATGCAGAACTCCTGTATTTTGATGAAAACTCACTGAAATCAAGCTGTAACTTCAAGTTTATGCATCTTTCTATGCTTTCAGGTTGAAACTTGACTGAAAACTCACTTTGAACAAAAGTTATGGCTGTTTTGTGTCCCACGTCACAAATAGCTTTTTCTCAGCGAGAGAAGGCCAAAATGAACACTTCATGCAGAACTCCTGTATTTTGATGAAAACTCACTGAAATCAAGCTGTAACTTCAAGTTTATGCATCTTTCTATGCTTTCAGGTTGAAACTTGACTGAAAACTCACTTTGAACAAAAGTTATGGCTGTTTTGTGTCGCAGGTCACAAATAGTGTTTTCTCAGCGAGAGAAGGCCAAAATGAACACTTCATGCAGAACTCCTGTATTTTGATGAAAACTCACTGAAATCCACCTGTAACTTCAAGTTTATGCATCTTTCTATGCTTTCAGGTTGAAACTTGACTGAAAACTCACTTTGAACAAAAGTTAGAGCATTTTTGTATCACAGGTCACAAATAGCGTTTTCTCAGCGAGAGAAGGCCAAAATGAACACTTCATGCAGAACTCCTGTATTTTGATGAAAACTCACTGAAATCAAGCTGTAACTTCAAGTTTATGCATCTTTCTATGCTTTCAGGTTGAAACTTGACTGAAAACTCACTTTGAACAAAAGTTATGGCTGTTTTGTGTCCCACGTCACAAATAGCGTTTTCTCAGCGAGAGAAGGCCAAAATGAACACTTCATGCAGAACTCCTGTATTTTGATGAAAACTCACTGAAATCAAGCTGTAACTTCAAGTTTATGCATCTTTCTATGCTTTCAGGTTGAAACTTGACTGAAAACTCACTTTGAACAAAAGTTATGGCTGTTTTGTGTCCCACGTCACAAATAGCGTTTTCTCAGCGAGAGAAGGCCAAAATGAACACTTCATGCAGAACTCCTGTATTTTGATGAAAACTCACTGAAATCAAGCTGTAACTTCAAGTTTATGCATCTTTCTATGCTTTCAGGTTGAAACTTGACTGAAAACTCACTTTGAACAAAAGTTAGAGCATTTTTGTATCACAGGTCACAAATAGCGTTTTCTCAGCGAGAGAAGGCCAAAATGAACACTTCATGCAGAACTCCTGTATTTTGATGAAAACTCACTGAAATCAAGCTGTAACTTCAAGTTTATGCATCTTTCTATGCTTTCAGGTTGAAACTTGACTGAAAACTCACTTTGAAGAAAAGTTATGGCTGTTTTGTGTCCCACGTCACAAATAGCGTTTTCTCAGCGAGAGAAGGCCAAAATGAACACTTCATGCAGAACTCCTGTATTTTGATGAAAACTCACTGAAATCAAGCTGTAACTTCAAGTTTATGCATCTTTCTATGCTTTCAGGTTGAAACTTGACTGAAAACTCACTTTGAACAAAAGTTATGGCTGTTTTGTGTCACAGGTCACAAATAGTGTTTTCTCAGCGAGAGAAGGCCAAAATGAACACTTCATGCAAAACTCCTGTATTTTGATGAAAACTCACTGAAATCAAGCTGTAACTTCAAGTTTATGCATCTTTCTATGCTTTCAGGTTGAAACTTGACTGAAAACTCACTTTGAAGAAAAGTTAGAGCATTTTTGTATCACAGGTCACAAATAGTGTTTTCTCAGCGAGAGAAGGCCAAAATGAACACTTCATGCAGAACTCCTGTATTTTGATGAAAATTTACTGAAATCCACCTGTAACTTCAAGTTTATGCATCTTTCTATGCTTTCAGGTTGAAACTTGACTGAAAACTCACTTTGAACAAAAGTTATGGCTGTTTTGTGTCGCAGGTCACAAATAGTGTTTTCTCAGCGAGAGAAGGCCAAAATGAACACTTCATGCAGAACTCCTGTATTTTGATGAAAACTCACTGAAATCCACCTGTAACTTCAAGTTTATGCATCTTTCTATGCTTTCAGGTTGAAACTTGACTGAAAACTCACTTTGAAGAAAAGTTAGAGCATTTTTGTATCACAGGTCACAAATAGCGTTTTCTCAGCGAGAGAAGGCCAAAATGAACACTTCATGCAGAACTCCTGTATTTTGATGAAAACTCACTGAAATCAAGCTGTAACTTCAAGTTTATGCATCTTTCTATGCTTTCAGGTTGAAACTTGACTGAAAACTCACTTTGAACAAAAGTTAGAGCATTTTTGTATCAATGGTCACAAATAGTGTTTTCTCAGCGAGAGAAGGCCAAAATGAACACTTCATGCAGAACTCCTGTATTTTGATGAAAACTCACTGAAATCCACCTGTAACTTCAAGTTTATGCATCTTTCTATGCTTTCAGGTTGAAACTTGACTGAAAACTCACTTTGAACAAAAGTTATGGCTGTTTTGTGTCGCAGGTCACAAATAGTGTTTTCTCAGCGAGAGAAGGCCAAAATGAACACTTCATGCAGAACTCCTGTATTTTGATGAAAACTCACTGAAATCAAGCTGTAACTTCAAGTTTATGCATCTTTCTATGCTTTCAGGTTGAAACTTGACTGAAAACTCACTTTGAACAAAAGTTATGGCTGTTTTGTGTCGCAGGTCACAAATAGTGTTTTCTCAGCGAGAGAAGGCCAAAATGAACACTTCATGCAGAACTCCTGTATTTTGATGAAAACTCACTGAAATCAACCTGTAACTTCAAGTTTATGCATCTTTCTATGCTTTCAGGTTGAAACTTGACTGAAAACTCACTTTGAACAAAAGTTATGGCTGTTTTGTGTCCCACGTCACAAATAGCGTTTTCTCAGCGAGAGAAGGCCAAAATGAACACTTCATGCAGAACTCCTGTATTTTGATGAAAACTCACTGAAATCAAGCTGTAACTTCAAGTTTATGCATCTTTCTATGCTTTCAGGTTGAAACTTGACTGAAAACTCACTTTGAAGAAAAGTTAGAGCATTTTTGTATCACAGGTCACAAATAGTGTTTTCTCAGCGAGAGAAGGCCAAAATGAACACTTCATGCAGAACTCCTGTATTTTGATGAAAACTCACTGAAATCAAGCTGTAACTTCAAGTTTATGCATCTTTCTATGCTTTCAGGTTGAAACTTGACTGAAAACTCACTTTGAACAAAAGTTATGGCTGTTTTGTATCACAGGTCACAAATAGCGTTTTCTCAGCGAGAGAAGGCCAAAATGAACACTTCATGCAGAACTCCTGTATTTTGATGAAAACTCTCTGAAATCAAGCTGTAACTTCAAGTTTATGCATCTTTCTATGCTTTCAGGTTGAAACTTGACTGAAAACTCACTTTGAAGAAAAGTTAGAGCATTTTTGTATCACAGGTCACAAATAGTGTTTTCTCAGCGAGAGAAGGCCAAAATGAACACTTCATGCAGAACTCCTGTATTTTGATGAAAACTCACTGAAATCCACCTGTAACTTCAAGTTTATGCATCTTTCTATGCTTTCAGGTTGAAACTTGACTAAAAACTCACTTTGAAGAAAAGTTAGAGCATTTTTGTATCACAGGTCACAAATAGTGTTTTCTCAGCGAGAGAAGGCCAAAATGAACACTTCATGCAGAACTCCTGTATTTTGATGAAAACTCACTGAAATCAAGCTGTAACTTCAAGTTTATGCATCTTTCTATGCTTTCAGGTTGAAACTTGACTGAAAACTCACTTTGAACAAAAGTTATGGCTGTTTTGTATCACAGGTCACAAATAGCGTTTTCTCAGCGAGAGAAGGCCAAAATGAACACTTCATGCAGAACTCCTGTATTTTGATGAAAACTCTCTGAAATCAAGCTGTAACTTCAAGTTTATGCATCTTTCTATGCTTTCAGGTTGAAACTTGACTGAAAACTCACTTTGAAGAAAAGTTAGAGCATTTTTGTATCACAGGTCACAAATAGTGTTTTCTCAGCGAGAGAAGGCCAAAATGAACACTTCATGCAGAACTCCTGTATTTTGATGAAAACTCACTGAAATCCACCTGTAACTTCAAGTTTATGCATCTTTCTATGCTTTCAGGTTGAAACTTGACTGAAAACTCACTTTGAACAAAAGTTATGGCTGTTTTGTGTCCCACGTCACAAATAGCGTTTTCTCAGCGAGAGAAGGCCAAAATGAACACTTCATGCAGAACTCCTGTATTTTGATGAAAACTCACTGAAATCAAGCTGTAACTTCAAGTTTATGCATCTTTCTATGCTTTCAGGTTGAAACTTGACTGAAAACTCACTTTGAAGAAAAGTTAGAGCATTTTTGTATCACAGGTCACAAATAGTGTTTTCTCAGCGAGAGAAGGCCAAAATGAACACTTCATGCAGAACTCCTGTATTTTGATGAAAACTCACTGAAATCCACCTGTAACTTCAAGTTTATGCATCTTTCTATGCTTTCAGGTTGAAACTTGACTGAAAACTCACTTTGAAGAAAAGTTAGAGCATTTTTGTATCACAGGTCACAAATAGTGTTTTCTCAGCGAGAGAAGGCCAAAATGAACACTTCATGCAGAACTCCTGTATTTTGATGAAAACTCACTGAAATCAAGCTGTAACTTCAAGTTTATGCATCTTTCTATGCTTTCAGGTTGAAACTTGACTGAAAACTCACTTTGAACAAAAGTTATGGCTGTTTTGTATCACAGGTCACAAATAGCGTTTTCTCAGCGAGAGAAGGCCAAAATGAACACTTCATGCAGAACTCCTGTATTTTGATGAAAACTCTCTGAAATCAAGCTGTAACTTCAAGTTTATGCATCTTTCTATGCTTTCAGGTTGAAACTTGACTGAAAACTCACTTTGAAGAAAAGTTAGAGCATTTTTGTATCACAGGTCACAAATAGTGTTTTCTCAGCGAGAGAAGGCCAAAATGAACACTTCATGCAGAACTCCTGTATTTTGATGAAAACTCACTGAAATCCACCTGTAACTTCAAGTTTATGCATCTTTCTATGCTTTCAGGTTGAAACTTGACTGAAAACTCACTTTGAACAAAAGTTATGGCTGTTTTGTGTCCCACGTCACAAATAGCGTTTTCTCAGCGAGAGAAGGCCAAAATGAACACTTCATGCAGAACTCCTGTATTTTGATGAAAACTCACTGAAATCAAGCTGTAACTTCAAGTTTATGCATCTTTCTATGCTTTCAGGTTGAAACTTGACTGAAAACTCACTTTGAAGAAAAGTTAGAGCATTTTTGTATCACAGGTCACAAATAGTGTTTTCTCAGCGAGAGAAGGCCAAAATGAACACTTCATGCAGAACTCCTGTATTTTGATGAAAACTCACTGAAATCCACCTGTAACTTCAAGTTTATGATTCTTTCTATGCTTTCAGGTTGAAACTTGACTGAAAACTCACTTTGAAGAAAAGTTAGAGCATTTTTGTATCACAGGTCACAAATAGTGTTTTCTCAGCGAGAGAAGGCCAAAATGAACACTTCATGCAGAACTCCTGTATTTTGATGAAAACTCACTGAAATCAAGCTGTAACTTCAAGTTTATGCATCTTTCTATGCTTTCAGGTTGAAACTTGACTGAAAACTCACTTTGAACAAAAGTTATGGCTGTTTTGTATCACAGGTCACAAATAGCGTTTTCTCAGCGAGAGAAGGCCAAAATGAACACTTCATGCAGTACTCCTGTATTTTGATGAAAACTCTCTGAAATCAAGCTGTAACTTCAAGTTTATGCATCTTTCTATGCTTTCAGGTTGAAACTTGACTGAAAACTCACTTTGAACAAAAGTTATGGCTGTTTTGTATCACAGGTCACAAATAGTGTTTTCTCAGCGAGAGAAGGCCAAAATGAACACTTCATGCAGTACTCCTGTATTTTGATGAAAACTCTCTGAAATCAAGCTGTAACTTCAAGTTTATGCATCTTTCTATGCTTTCAGGTTGAAACTTGACTGAAAACTCACTTTGAAGAAAAGTTAGAGCATTTTTGTATCACAGGTCACAAATAGTGTTTTCTCAGCGAGAGAAGGCCAAAATGAACACTTCATGCAGAACTCCTGTATTTTGATGAAAACTCACTGAAATCCACCTGTAACTTCAAGTTTATGCATCTTTCTATGCTTTCAGGTTGAAACTTGACTGAAAACTCACTTTGAAGAAAAGTTAGAGCATTTTTGTATCACAGGTCACAAATAGTGTTTTCTCAGCGAGAGAAGGCCAAAATGAACACTTCATGCAGAACTCCTGTATTTTGATGAAAATTCACTGAAATCCACCTGTAACTTCAAGTTTATGCATCTTTCTATGCTTTCAGGTTGAAACTTGACTGAAAACTCACTTTGAACAAAAGTTATGGCTGTTTTGTGTCGCAGGTCACAAATCGTGTTTTCTCAGCGAGAGAAGGCCAAAATGAACACTTCATGCAGAACTCCTGTATTTTGATGAAAATTCACTGAAATCCACCTGTAACTTCAAGTTTATGCATCTTTCTATGCTTTCAGGTTGAAACTTGACTGAAAACTCACTTTGAACAAAAGTTATGGCTGTTTTGTGTCGCAGGTCACAAATCGTGTTTTCTCAGCGAGAGAAGGCCAAAATGAACACTTCATGCAGAACTCCTGTATTTTGATGAAAACTCACTGAAATCCACCTGTAACTTCAAGTTTATGCATCTTTCTATGCTTTCAGGTTGAAACTTGACTGAAAACTCACTTTGAAGAAAAGTTAGAGCATTTTTGTATCACAGGTCACAAATAGCGTTTTCTCAGCGAGAGAAGGCCAAAATGAACACTTCATGCAGAACTCCTGTATTTTGATGAAAACTCACTGAAATCAAGCTGTAACTTCAAGTTTATGCATCTTTCTATGCTTTCAGGTTGAAACTTGACTGAAAACTCACTTTGAACAAAAGTTAGAGCATTTTTGTATCAAAGGTCACAAATAGTGTTTTCTCAGCGAGAGAAGGCCAAAATGAACACTTCATGCAGAACTCCTGTATTTTGATGAAAACTCACTGAAATCCACCTGTAACTTCAAGTTTATGCATCTTTCTATGCTTTCAGGTTGAAACTTGACTGAAAACTCACTTTGAACAAAAGTTATGGCTGTTTTGTGTCGCAGGTCACAAATAGTGTTTTCTCAGCGAGAGAAGGCCAAAATGAACACTTCATGCAGAACTCCTGTATTTTGATGAAAACTCACTGAAATCAAGCTGTAACTTCAAGTTTATGCATCTTTCTATGCTTTCAGGTTGAAACTTGACTGAAAACTCACTTTGAACAAAAGTTATGGCTGTTTTGTGTCGCAGGTCACAAATAGTGTTTTCTCAGCGAGAGAAGGCCAAAATGAACACTTCATGCAGAACTCCTGTATTTTGATGAAAACTCACTGAAATCAACCTGTAACTTCAAGTTTATGCATCTTTCTATGCTTTCAGGTTGAAACTTGACTGAAAACTCACTTTGAACAAAAGTTATGGCTGTTTTGTGTCCCACGTCACAAATAGCGTTTTCTCAGCGAGAGAAGGCCAAAATGAACACTTCATGCAGAACTCCTGTATTTTGATGAAAACTCACTGAAATCAAGCTGTAACTTCAAGTTTATGCATCTTTCTATGCTTTCAGGTTGAAACTTGACTGAAAACTCACTTTGAAGAAAAGTTAGAGCATTTTTGTATCACAGGTCACAAATAGTGTTTTCTCAGCGAGAGAAGGCCAAAATGAACACTTCATGCAGAACTCCTGTATTTTGATGAAAACTCACTGAAATCCACCTGTAACTTCAAGTTTATGATTCTTTCTATGCTTTCAGGTTGAAACTTGACTGAAAACTCACTTTGAAGAAAAGTTAGAGCATTTTTGTATCACAGGTCACAAATAGTGTTTTCTCAGCGAGAGAAGGCCAAAATGAACACTTCATGCAGAACTCCTGTATTTTGATGAAAACTCACTGAAATCAAGCTGTAACTTCAAGTTTATGCATCTTTCTATGCTTTCAGGTTGAAACTTGACTGAAAACTCACTTTGAACAAAAGTTATGGCTGTTTTGTATCACAGGTCACAAATAGCGTTTTCTCAGCGAGAGAAGGCCAAAATGAACACTTCATGCAGTACTCCTGTATTTTGATGAAAACTCTCTGAAATCAAGCTGTAACTTCAAGTTTATGCATCTTTCTATGCTTTCAGGTTGAAACTTGACTGAAAACTCACTTTGAAGAAAAGTTAGAGCATTTTTGTATCACAGGTCACAAATAGTGTTTTCTCAGCGAGAGAAGGCCAAAATGAACACTTCATGCAGAACTCCTGTATTTTGATGAAAACTCACTGAAATCAAGCTGTAACTTCAAGTTTATGCATCTTTCTATGCTTTCAGGTTGAAACTTGACTGAAAACTCACTTTGAACAAAAGTTATGGCTGTTTTGTGTCCCACGTCACAAATAGCGTTTTCTCAGCGAGAGAAGGCCAAAATGAACACTTCATGCAGAACTCCTGTATTTTGATGAAAACTCACTGAAATCAAGCTGTAACTTCAAGTTTATGCATCTTTCTATGCTTTCAGGTTGAAACTTGACTGAAAACTCACTTTGAACAAAAGTTATGGCTGTTTTGTGTCGCAGGTCACAAATAGTGTTTTCTCAGCGAGAGAAGGCCAAAATGAACACTTCATGCAGAACTCCTGTATTTTGATGAAAACTCACTGAAATCCACCTGTAACTTCAAGTTTATGCATCTTTCTATGCTTTCAGGTTGAAACTTGACTGAAAACTCACTTTGAAGAAAAGTTAGAGCATTTTTGTATCACAGGTCACAAATAGTGTTTTCTCAGCGAGAGAAGGCCAAAATGAACACTTCATGCAGTACTCCTGTATTTTGATGAAAACTCTCTGAAATCAAGCTGTAACTTCAAGTTTATGCATCTTTCTATGCTTTCAGGTTGAAACTTGACTGAAAACTCACTTTGAAGAAAAGTTAGAGCATTTTTGTATCACAGGTCACAAATAGTGTTTTCTCAGCGAGAGAAGGCCAAAATGAACACTTCATGCAGAACTCCTGTATTTTGATGAAAACTCACTGAAATCAAGCTGTAACTTCAAGTTTATGCATCTTTCTATGCTTTCAGGTTGAAACTTGACTGAAAACTCACTTTGAACAAAAGTTATGGCTGTTTTGTGTCCCACGTCACAAATAGCGTTTTCTCAGCGAGAGAAGGCCAAAATGAACACTTCATGCAGAACTCCTGTATTTTGATGAAAACTCACTGAAATCAAGCTGTAACTTCAAGTTTATGCATCTTTCTATGCTTTCAGGTTGAAACTTGACTGAAAACTCACTTTGAACAAAAGTTATGGCTGTTTTGTGTCGCAGGTCACAAATAGTGTTTTCTCAGCGAGAGAAGGCCAAAATGAACACTTCATGCAGAACTCCTGTATTTTGATGAAAACTCACTGAAATCCACCTGTAACTTCAAGTTTATGCATCTTTCTATGCTTTCAGGTTGAAACTTGACTGAAAACTCACTTTGAAGAAAAGTTAGAGCATTTTTGTATCACAGGTCACAAATAGTGTTTTCTCAGCGAGAGAAGGCCAAAATGAACACTTCATGCAGAACTCCTGTATTTTGATGAAAACTCACTGAAATCAAGCTGTAACTTCAAGTTTATGCATCTTTCTATGCTTTCAGGTTGAAACTTGACTGAAAACTCACTTTGAAGAAAAGTTAGAGCATTTTTTTATCACAGGTCACAAATAGTGTTTTCTCAGCGAGAGAAGGCCAAAATGAACACTTCATGCAGAACTCCTGTATTTTGATGAAAACTCACTGAAATCCACCTGTAACTTCAAGTTTATGCATCTTTCTATGCTTTCAGGTTGAAACTTGACTGAAAACTCACTTTGAACAAAAGTTATGGCTGTTTTGTGTCGCAGGTCACAAATAGTGTTTTCTCAGCGAGAGAAGGCCAAAATGAACACTTCATGCAGAACTCCTGTATTTTGATGAAAACTCACTGAAATCCACCTGTAACTTCAAGTTTATGCATCTTTCTATGCTTTCAGGTTGAAACTTGACTGAAAACTCACTTTGAAGAAAAGTTAGAGCATTTTTGTATCACAGGTCACAAATAGTGTTTTCTCAGCAAGAGAAGGCCAAAATGAACACTTCATGCAGTACTCCTGTATTTTGATGAAAACTCTCTGAAATCAAGCTGTAACTTCAAGTTTATGCATCTTTCTATGCTTTCAGGTTGAAACTTGACTGAAAACTCACTTTGAAGAAAAGTTAGAGCATTTTTGTATCACAGGTCACAAATAGTGTTTTCTCAGCGAGAGAAGGCCAAAATGAACACTTCATGCAGAACTCCTGTATTTTGATGAAAACTCACTGAAATCAAGCTGTAACTTCAAGTTTATGCATCTTTCTATGCTTTCAGGTTGAAACTTGACTGAAAACTCACTTTGAACAAAAGTTATGGCTGTTTTGTGTCCCACGTCACAAATAGCGTTTTCTCAGCGAGAGAAGGCCAAAATGAACACTTCATGCAGAACTCCTGTATTTTGATGAAAACTCACTGAAATCAAGCTGTAACTTCAAGTTTATGCATCTTTCTATGCTTTCAGGTTGAAACTTGACTGAAAACTCACTTTGAACAAAAGTTATGGCTGTTTTGTGTCGCAGGTCACAAATAGTGTTTTCTCAGCGAGAGAAGGCCAAAATGAACACTTCATGCAGAACTCCTGTATTTTGATGAAAACTCACTGAAATCCACCTGTAACTTCAAGTTTATGCATCTTTCTATGCTTTCAGGTTGAAACTTGACTGAAAACTCACTTTGAAGAAAAGTTAGAGCATTTTTGTATCACAGGTCACAAATAGTGTTTTCTCAGCGAGAGAAGGCCAAAATGAACACTTCATGCAGAACTCCTGTATTTTGATGAAAACTCACTGAAATCAAGCTGTAACTTCAAGTTTATGCATCTTTCTATGCTTTCAGGTTGAAACTTGACTGAAAACTCACTTTGAAGAAAAGTTAGAGCATTTTTTTATCACAGGTCACAAATAGTGTTTTCTCAGCGAGAGAAGGCCAAAATGAACACTTCATGCAGAACTCCTGTATTTTGATGAAAACTCACTGAAATCCACCTGTAACTTCAAGTTTATGCATCTTTCTATGCTTTCAGGTTGAAACTTGACTGAAAACTCACTTTGAAAAACAGTTATGGCTGTTTTTTGTCGCAGGTCACAAATAGTGTTTTCTCAGCGAGAGAAGGCCAAAATGAACACTTCATGCAGAACTCCTGTATTTTGATGAAAACTCACTGAAATCAAGCTGTAACTTCAAGTTTATGCATCTTTCTATGCTTTCAGGTTGAAACTTGACTGAAAACTCACTTTGAACAAAAGTTATGGCTGTTTTGTATCACAGGTCACAAATAGCGTTTTCTCAGCGAGAGAAGGCCAAAATGAACACTTCATGCAGTACTCCTGTATTTTGATGAAAACTCTCTGAAATCAAGCTGTAACTTCAAGTTTATGCATCTTTCTATGCTTTCAGGTTGAAACTTGACTGAAAACTCACTTTGAACAAAAGTTATGGCTGTTTTGTATCACAGGTCACAAATAGTGTTTTCTCAGCGAGAGAAGGCCAAAATGAACACTTCATGCAGTACTCCTGTATTTTGATGAAAACTCTCTGAAATCAAGCTGTAACTTCAAGTTTATGCATCTTTCTATGCTTTCAGGTTGAAACTTGACTGAAAACTCACTTTGAAGAAAAGTTAGAGCATTTTTGTATCACAGGTCACAAATAGTGTTTTCTCAGCGAGAGAAGGCCAAAATGAACACTTCATGCAGAACTCCTGTATTTTGATGAAAACTCACTGAAATCAAGCTGTAACTTCAAGTTTATGCATCTTTCTATGCTTTCAGGTTGAAACTTGACTGAAAACTCACTTTGAAGAAAAGTTAGAGCATTTTTGTATCACAGGTCACAAATAGTGTTTTCTCAGCGAGAGAAGGCCAAAATGAACACTTCATGCAGAACTCCTGTATTTTGATGAAAACTCACTGAAATCCACCTGTAACTTCAAGTTTATGATTCTTTCTATGCTTTCAGGTTGAAACTTGACTGAAAACTCACTTTGAAGAAAAGTTAGAGCATTTTTGTATCACAGGTCACAAATAGTGTTTTCTCAGCGAGAGAAGGCCAAAATGAACACTTCATGCAGAACTCCTGTATTTTGATGAAAACTCACTGAAATCAAGCTGTAACTTCAAGTTTATGCATCTTTCTATGCTTTCAGGTTGAAACTTGACTGAAAACTCACTTTGAACAAAAGTTATGGCTGTTTTGTATCACAGGTCACAAATAGCGTTTTCTCAGCGAGAGAAGGCCAAAATGAACACTTCATGCAGTACTCCTGTATTTTGATGAAAACTCTCTGAAATCAAGCTGTAACTTCAAGTTTATGCATCTTTCTATGCTTTCAGGTTGAAACTTGACTGAAAACTCACTTTGAACAAAAGTTATGGCTGTTTTGTATCACAGGTCACAAATAGTGTTTTCTCAGCGAGAGAAGGCCAAAATGAACACTTCATGCAGTACTCCTGTATTTTGATGAAAACTCTCTGAAATCAAGCTGTAACTTCAAGTTTATGCATCTTTCTATGCTTTCAGGTTGAAACTTGACTGAAAACTCACTTTGAAGAAAAGTTAGAGCATTTTTGTATCACAGGTCACAAATAGTGTTTTCTCAGCGAGAGAAGGCCAAAATGAACACTTCATGCAGAACTCCTGTATTTTGATGAAAACTCACTGAAATCCACCTGTAACTTCAAGTTTATGCATCTTTCTATGCTTTCAGGTTGAAACTTGACTGAAAACTCACTTTGAAGAAAAGTTAGAGCATTTTTGTATCACAGGTCACAAATAGTGTTTTCTCAGCGAGAGAAGGCCAAAATGAACACTTCATGCAGAACTCCTGTATTTTGATGAAAATTCACTGAAATCCACCTGTAACTTCAAGTTTATGCATCTTTCTATGCTTTCAGGTTGAAACTTGACTGAAAACTCACTTTGAACAAAAGTTATGGCTGTTTTGTGTCGCAGGTCACAAATCGTGTTTTCTCAGCGAGAGAAGGCCAAAATGAACACTTCATGCAGAACTCCTGTATTTTGATGAAAATTCACTGAAATCCACCTGTAACTTCAAGTTTATGCATCTTTCTATGCTTTCAGGTTGAAACTTGACTGAAAACTCACTTTGAACAAAAGTTATGGCTGTTTTGTGTCGCAGGTCACAAATCGTGTTTTCTCAGCGAGAGAAGGCCAAAATGAACACTTCATGCAGAACTCCTGTATTTTGATGAAAACTCACTGAAATCCACCTGTAACTTCAAGTTTATGCATCTTTCTATGCTTTCAGGTTGAAACTTGACTGAAAACTC